>NC_085863.1:51416259-51423759 GCF_034702125.1 Engraulis encrasicolus
TCATAAGGACCAGCATGTGATAAAATGGTGGGTTTTTGGTCAAGACCTGTCACACTGAAAGCACTACAGAAAGGAAAACATTGCAAAACATGACAAGGAATACACCCACCATTTAAGCTGGTGAAATCATGTCCAAGATAGGAATTAACACTGTTTTTTATATAAAATCATCTCATCGGTTAATGTATTTAACTGTTAAGTGTTGTCTTTTGTTTTGTTTTTAGTCTTCCTCGACATTTGCTGCCATTTATTGTCCCCGTCCCAACTCTTTTGAGACGTGTTGGATTTCTCAAATTAGAAATGAGTACATATGTCCCCCAAAACAATATTTTTTCTCGGTTTTAACACTTAATATGTTGTCTTTTCACTATTCTCCATCTAATGAATAGATTGAGTGTTTTGAAAATGATAGCATTTTGATTTTATTCACTGTTTACCAAACGTCCCAACTTCATCGGAGTTGGGGTTTGTAGATAGATAGATAGATAGATAGATAGATACACGTCGTAGACAGAGACACGGAGAAACAGACAGACAGACAGACAGACAGACAGAGAGAGTCAGGGAGAGAGAGAGAGAAGTGTGAGAGAAAGGCATTCTTGAATTCAGCAGACAAGGCACTTAAGCCAGTGCCATAGGAATAAAATGGAATCTTGGCCTTTATTCCGATTTGACGTCAGGATCACCAACAAAAGAGAGAAATACATACAGAAAATAGAGCTCTGAATAGTGTCTGGATTACATTTATCGTCCATCGCCGGACGCTGCTGTGCCCCATCGATTTGCCATTGAGTGTCTCACTGGGCAAGGCCACCATCTGTGTTTGTGATTCACTTTAAACACGGACGAAAAAAATAATGCTCCTCGCTTCTTGCTCTCCGGCGCGAGCCTGCCCTTTAGTTCCAAGCCGAGACGCGAGACGCGTGAGAGAGCGAGGGTACAGACGTTTTTGTGTCTCATACATAGCCGCCCAGTGAGAACAATAAGCAGGCCAACAGGAGCGGTAAAAGGACGGCATTGGGCTTGCTTGATGCCCCTGAAACTCTCACACAAACACACGCATACAATACAGTACACAAACACACACACACACACAGACACAGATACACACACACAAACACACACACTTTGTGTTCAGGCTAACAAGTCTACACTGAAAGCTACACACACACACATACAGAAACACAGACACACAGACACACAGACACAGACACAGACACACACACACACACACACACACACACACACACACACACACACACACACACACACACACACACACACACACACACACACACACACACACACAACACAAACACAAACACAAACACAAACACACACACACACACCCCCACACACACACACACACACACACACACACACACACACACACAATGACACTTCGTGTTCAGGCTAGCAAGGCTACAAACTGAAAGCTTTCGTCAGCCTGTGGCCATGGACAGCAATTGACGATGCATTTCGTCTGGCGTGCCTAGAACATTCACTTCACCTTGCACTCTAACACCCATACAAGACATACGTATATTGCAACACTCAAACAGTATATACTGCACTCTCGCAATGCAAAACAACACAATCTGAGTGAAAAACTTAGGCGTTGAGTAAATAAAAGGAAAATGTGACTTTTATACCTGGCGAAATGTCAAGGCACCCTACAGATCAGGATAATAACTTGGCTGTCAATCAGCCCTGTGTCAAGTGATGGTGTGTGTGTGTGTGTGTGTGTGTGTGTGTGTGTGTGTGTGTGTGTGTGTGTGTGTGTGTGTGTGTGTGTGTGTGTGTGTGTGTGTGTGTGTGTGTGTGTGTGTATTTGTTTGTGTGTGTGTGTGTGTGTGTGTGTGCGCGCGTTTGTCTGTCTGTCTGTGTGTCTCTATGTGTGTGTCTCTGTGTGTGTGTGTGTGTGTGTGTGTGTGTGTGTGTGTGTGTGTGTGTGTGTGTGTGTGTGTGTGTGTGTGTGTGTGTGTGTGTGTGTGTGTGTGTGTGTGTGTGTGTGTGTGTGTGTGTGTGTGTGAAAAGGAGGATATGAAAGGAAGGAAATGTACATGTGCCTTGGACACAGTTTTAATGTTGCAGGGGAGTGGGATGAACAAGAGACATTATTTCTGCAATATGTCTGTCCTTCACCTGTAACAATTTACACAAACTGTCTTTAATACACCAAATACTTGCTCTAAACCAGAACCCCACTTCTTGTAATGAACTGAATGCCACTAAACCAGACATCACCATAATTGATGAAGGCAACCAAACTGTTGATATAGTGGAAGTAGGATGTTGCTTTGACTCATATCTTGAAGAGACGTTTTGTGACAAACTAATGAAGTATCAACCACTTGTGCAGGAAATCACTGCAATGGGCTACAAATGCCAATATATTGTGCTAGTATTTGGAAGTTTGGCCCACGTGCATAGCCTGGCCACTAGGGGGCTAAGGATGCTTGGCTTCCCAAAAAATAATGCAAAAAACGTGCTTAAATATTGTTCAATATCATCAATAATTGGTAGTCGACACATATGGAGAAGAAGGTGCTGTGTATATCCTTGAGACTTTTACCCCATGGACTATTGATCACTGTGGTGCCACTTATCTAGTTCATGCCTGAGTATCTTTGCAACTGGTAAATTTGTGTCTATGGAAACTCAATTTTGAATTGTGGGCACAAATAAAGAAGTAAAATGTGTGTGTGTGTGTGTGTGTGTGTGTGTGTGTGTGTGTGTGTGTGTGTGTGTGTGTGTGTGTGTGTGTGTGTGTGTGTGTGTGTGTGTGTGTGTGTGTGTGTGTGTGTGTGTGTGTGTGTGTGTGTGTGTGTGTGTGTGTGTGTGAGTTTGTGGGGTGGGGACGAGTATAATTCTGAGCTTGTCAAATCTAACACCAAGTAACTTGAGGAATACATTCATTTCATTTTACCTTGACACATTTCATCCAAAATAGGTTAAAGTGGTATTTCTGTAGCAGTTGAATAAATGTGTCCATGATTCCAGATGGCCAAAGTACATGGATATATACAAATAAAATAACTGGTTACAAAAATATAATTTTAAGACAGAGAGAGAGAAAATCTGATACTATTACATTGAAAGCAAAACCTCTGTACTGCCCAATAAAGACACAAATTTGATTAGATATGAATTTAGATATTGAAGAGATATTGGTTTAGATACTAAACTGACTTCACAGCACCTCATTGGTCTTGTGGCTAACTCTATTGAGGAAGTAGATAAAAGCACAACAAAGCATCTACACATATACGGCATATTTTACAGGACATACAGTATTAAAAGTGTTTGTCTCCATTTCAACGTTCCCATAGTTACACCACTGCCTTTACTGGGCCAACAGAAGTCAGTATGGTAAGTGACCAGGGCCGCTGACAGCTTTTTCTGGGCCCAGGACAAAGTCATCTTAAAGGGCCCCTTATCTAATACACACAATGTAATGGGGACCCAATTATGGGCCCCTTATATCCATAACCCTAGGGCCCGGGACAACATACCCCCTTTTCCCCCCTGTCGGCGGGCCTGTAAGTGACTAGTGGGAGTACTGTAGTCCTTGGCTGCAGCTCTGGGGGAGTGTACGTATATGTAATAGGGTGGGCCACTGAAGCATCCCAGGCAGTTGGAGCAATTTTCCCAAACAACAGCAGGGTCCTCACAGTGCCACAGCTAGCGTGACACACAGCTTGCTGCAAACAGAGACATCGCTAAAATTGAGGGCCCACTGAAAGAAAATAACTTTGCGGCTCCCCTACTCCCCTACCCTAACCATATCCTACAGCAGGTCTTTCTGTCTTTCGTTGAAAGTAACTGGGTTTCCGTTTTGGTGTTTCTCTGTGGGCATCTGTGATATTTTTTTGGCCCCCACAGAGTCGTTCTAACATACCTTCCTTTGAATGGCACCTCTGGCTAGTGAAACTACACCAGAAATAAAATCTGTGCTCCGGACATAGAACAGAGCTGTCTAGTCTAGGGTGTACTCACTTTTGCATCACTGTAATTTCACAAAGATGGACAAATATGTATGTGATTCAACTTGCTTTTCTCTCTAAAGCTTCACAGATGTTACATTAAATGTACTCTATGCACCTTTTGGAATTAACGATAAGTGTTGTTAACGCTTTATAAGCAGACATTATTATAGTGTTACCGAATTCACTAGTTTGTTTATTGGAATACTGTTAAAAATCATACTTTTTAAAAGGGGTGTTCTCATGATTTATGCGTTGCATCTATTCTTTACGCCGATAAAAAACACGAGAAGGCCTCTAGCTCAGAGGCCTGAGTAGCGTTTGACATTAGCAAGTGGGGTCAGATTACCAGTAGCGCCTTTGAACGGCCTCTACCACCTACTGTCGAGTACGCGTCTTGTCTTGAGATGCGGGGTAAACACTCATGTTTATCAGATGGAGCTGCCAAAGCTCATTTCCAACCAAACGATTGGCAGACGCCTCGGCGGCTGAAAATAGCTGAATAAATAAAAGATTGTGTGTGAAATATTCATCTTCACGTTAATATATACACAGTGTCAAGTCAACACCTAAGCAAGTTCTGTTTAACACTGATCTTGGTTGGTCTTACTCTGTAAGTGGTGAATGAACACTGTACATTGTTAAGTGTACCTCACACTTACTCTGCTATTTTTTCAGGGCTTTTTCTTGGGTGAAAATTGGCAAGGAGGGTGCTGAAAATGGAAGCTTCGGCTAAATAAGATGTGAGCTCAGAAGAGCATGCATACACACGAGTTGGCCCAGGACGCACAGCGCTTCGAAAGAACACATGCATGCAGCACGCACGCACACACGAACACACACACACACACACACACACACACACACACACACACACACACACACACACACACACACACACACACACACACACACACACACACACACACACACACACACAGACACACACACACACACACACACACACACACACACACACACACACACAAATGAACACACGCACACACACACACACGCGCACACACACACACACACACACACACACACACACACACACACACACACACACACACACAGCACCCCTGCGAACACACATGCACGAAGGGGATGTGATGCAAGTCGTGCTTCCTGCCTGGCATGCCTCATTAACCGTGCGTGTGTGATTAACCCGGCCGACTAATTGGCACCGAGCTTTCATTGGCTGACTGATCCTTTATAAACTGTGTGTGTGTGTGTGTGTGTGTGTGTGTGTGTGTGTGTGTGTGTGTGTGTGTGTGTGTGTGTGTGCGCGTGTGTGTGTGCGCGTGCGTGAGTGCGTACCCCTGTGTGAGTGTTTTTGAGTAAGACGGGGAGAAAGACAGTGTGTGTGTGTGTGTGTGTGTGTGTGTGTGTGTGTGTGTGTGTGTGTGTGTGTGTGTGTGTGTGTGTGTGTGTGTGTGTGTGTGTGTGTGTGTGTGTGTGTGTGTGTGTGTGTGTGTGTGTGTGTGTGTGTGTGTGAGTGTTTTTGAGTAAGACGGGGAGAAAGACAGTGTGTGTGTGTGTGTGTGTGTGTGTGTGTGTGTGTGTGTGTGTGTGTGTGTGTGTGTGTGCGTGTGTGCGTGTCTGCGTGCGCGTGTCTGCGTGTGCCTGTGTGTGAGTGTTCTTGAGTGTTCTAGACGGGGAGAAAGACAGTGTGTGTGTTTGTGTGTATGTGTGTGCGTGTGTGAGTCAGTGTTTGTGTGTGTGTTTGCGCATCTCTATCCGTGTCTCTGCATGTGTAATGAGGAGCATTGTGGTGGGTTGTATCTCTGGCACCGGTATCAAGGCTGCGAGTGTAGAAGAAGTTGTTTCAGACAGACAGACAGACAGACAGACAGACAGACAGACAGACAGACAGTGAGTGCGAAGCGAAGCGATGCAATCACATTAATGAGCCACCGAGCATGTCTTGTGTTGTTCTCCATGCTGTTGTTTCTCATCGTATCACATCACAGCGCCTCTCTCTATTTTTTTTTCTCTCTCTCTCTCTTTCGATCTCTCTCTCTTTCTGTCTCTTGTGTGTGTGATATGAGTGCAGCCATCCTAAGGATGACTCGGCAAAGTCAAAGGAGACGTGATGGAGAAGCCACAGCAGTCCCACACATATACACATGGGCGCACACACACACGCGCACACACATACACACACGCACGCACGTACCCACGCATGCACGCTCGAACACATACACACACACACACACACACACACGCACACAAGCGCACACACACACATGCGTTTCCCTCCCCTCATTTGGCCCATCATTGTTCCCTTGTTATCCCGCGTTTCCACGGAAACGTGCTTTGTGTGATAACAAACCCAATTAGTTTAATAAAGTGGCAGTGTTTTATCTGATGAAATTAGCTGTGTGGTGGTTCAGGTCTCTAGAGGGAAAAGAAACATGCACACATATGCACACACACATACACACATACACAGGTTCTTGCTCTCTCACACACACACACACACACACACACACACCACCCACCCTCCTCCCCCTCTCCCCCCCTCTCGCTCTCTCTCTCTCTCACACACACACGCACACGCACGCACGCACGCACGCACGTACACACACACACACACACACACACACACACACACACACACACACACACACACACACACACACACACACACACACACACACACACACACACACACACACACACACACACACACACACACACACACACACACAAATGTACACAAACGACCTGCTGTTTTACCTCTCTCCAGTGAGATTCTATTTTGTGTCTGTCAGGTTTGCCTGTTAGAGTCTGTCTTGTTGTCTCCCTACAGATCTCTACCCATTCATGCTGAAGGAAAGGTGGAGCACCACACTGCTTTCTATGTGACTCTTTTTTAATCAAGATTGGTGGTAGACAAAGCAGCACAATCTAATTGTAGCATTAGGTATACTGCACATTGAGCAGTGACAGTGTAGTAAATAGACACAGAACCCACACGAATGCCTAGATAAGAAACAAACAATTGGGGTCACGAAAGGAATCAAGGGTTAACAAATATCTAACAAAAGAGCTGTGGCTAGTCAATAACGTTCCGTGCTACCCATTTGTTGCGTTTTAGAAGTGGTGGTCTGCACGGTCTTTCAACAAATACAGTAACCTGCAGAAGAGTAGGGTAGAGTGCTACTAGTATCTCTCAAAATCAACTGGTGCTATTGGAGAGTACAATGTTGGAAAAAGACTGAGGAAAAAACATCCTTGATCCAGGCACTTCACTTGATTGAAAAAGTGAAAAAAAAAACCTTATTATGTGGGCAAATGCCTGAAAAATCTTTTTTTTACTTCTTCAATCAACAGAAGTGCCTGAACCAAGGATCTTTTTTCAACAATACAATAACCTATTTATATTGTCGCCACATTATGTTCCACCACTAGAACGCTGTAATAGCCATTGAAAAGACTTAACTAATACTACTACACTATTACAGCATCACACAGGGTCTTAGATAATACATAAATAATCCAATACAAG
>NC_085863.1:51428759-51438759 GCF_034702125.1 Engraulis encrasicolus
GTTCTGTACAATTCCATCAGCTAGTGATGTTGGCTATGATTATGTCCTCGATTCTAAGTCGCTTTGGGTTTAAAGCGTCTGCCAAATTGCAATGTAATGTCATGTATGGAGATAGAGTTTGTGGGCCACAGCAAGAGAGGCTCAGGCCAAAGGCTACGGTACATGGCGATGTGGACGGAAAGGATAGACGGAGACAGGGTAGAGTGGGGATTCGGGGAACTCTGCTTGGGGCAAGGAGGGTCTGGTGATGAGGAACTAGCGAGCGGGGCATGATTAGAGACCCCCAGGCAGAAGGGAACAGTACGTGGATAAGAAGTCCTATCCACTGCATGTGGATAAGAAGATAGGTAGAGGAGTGGAGAGGTGGATATTAAGAACCGATAGAGGGGTGGTACGGGGGTTCGAGTCTGCTGGCCTACAGCAAGAGACGCTTAGGCCGAAGGGTAGAGTGGGGTAGAGATTCTGATAGGAAGGATGGACAGAGGCGTGGAGAGAGGCAGATAGAAGAAAGGATAGACAGATCGAGGGCTGGAAAGAGGGAGGGAGAGGAAGGATAGATAGAGGAGTAATATGGGGTTGGAGTCTGCACTGCGGGGCACAAGCGAGAGAAGTTCAAGCCAGAGGGTGCAGCACGAGGACAAGGGAGATAGGCAGAATACATAGAGAGGTGGAGAGGTAAAGGATAGATGGAGTGGTGGTGCGGGTAGCTCGAGTCTGCGTAGGGATGATAAATGGACTGGTTGCAGTGACTGACCTCGCCGTTAATCCCTCACGCCGGCCGCTTTAAAAGGAAAAAGACAAAATGCTGTCGGTCCCGCTGACCCCCATCCTTCTCCCTGGCGAGTCGCCGCGTCTCGCTTGCCCTTTATTCCTCCTCCCTCATATTTCTCTCGCTCATCTCTCTCTCTCTCATCTCTCTCGCTCTCTTCTTCTCTCTCGCTCTATCCATAGCCACAAGGTTGACATGTCTCTGTCTGTCTGGCACTCCCTCTCTCTCTCTATCCCTCTCTCTCTCTTTTTTGCTCTTTTATTTTTCACATGGGCCTTTCACTCGCTGGAGTCCCTGGTTGATTATTCTTTTACCTCTCATGGAGCTTTTTTTTATCTTCACTCTTTGTTGGCTGGCTCGGCCTGACCACTGACCACTTTCCCCTCTCCACTTCATCTGCTCTCTCCTCTCCTCTCCTCTCCTCTCCTGTCTCCTCTCCTGTCTCCTCTCCTCTCCTCTCCTTTCCTTTCCTCTCCTCGCCTCACCGCTCCTCTCCTCTCTTTCTCCTCTCCTTTCCTCTCCTCTCCTCTCCTCTCCTCTCTTTCTACTCTCCTCTCCTCTCCTCTCCTCTCGCCTCACCTCTCATCTCGCCTCACCTCTCTTCTCGTCTCTTTCTCCTCTCCTCTCCTTCTCCTCTCCCATTCTCTCCTCTCCTGCTTCTCCCATTCCACTCCTCCCCCGCTACTACTCACCCTGGCTTTCCTCTCCTGTCTGCGTCTCCTCTTCAATTTTATCCTCTGCCTTCCCCTCCCCTCCTTCTCTCTCTCTCCCCTTCCCCCTCCGCCCACTCCAATATTACCCTTCACACTCCCCTCTGTCCATCATCTACCAGTCTCTCCATCTGCTTTCCTTCTTTTCCATCCTCACCACTATCTTCTCCATTCTCTTTCTCCTCTCCTCTTTTCTTCTCTTCTGTCCATTCTCTCCCCTCTCCACCTCTACTCTCAGGCCCTCTCCCCACTTCCCTCCACGGCTATCCTTCACTCCTCTCCTCACCTCTCTCCTTCTTGCCCTCCTCTCCACTTCTACCCTCCACTCTGCTCTCTCTTGCTCCCCTCTCTCCTTGTCCTCTACCATCCTCTCATGTCTGCTTTTCTTCTCCTCTCACATCCTCTGCCCTTCCCTCCTTTCCTCTTCTCCTTATTCGCTACCCTACCCTCATCTCCTCTACTTGTCTCTCCTTCCATCCTCTCTTCTCCTCTGCCATCATTTTTATGCTCCTCTTCTCTTCTGTGTCCTGTCCTCTTCCCCTATCCTATCCTCTCCTCTCATCTCCCCCCATCCTCTCCTCTCCCCAACCCCTCCTCTCCTCTCATCTTCCCCCATCCTCTCCCATCCTCCATCCTTCTCTTCTCTCCCCCCATCCTCTCCTCTCCCCAGCCCCCCAGCCTTCTTTCTTCTCTCCTCTCCTCTCTTCTCCTCTCCTCTCCAGCCTTCCATTCTCTCCTTCATCAGTGCTGCTGATCTCTCTGTTTCTGGGTGAGCGGCTGGCAGTCTCACGCATGGCTGTGCTTGCCACTCAACAGAGCGCCGTGCTGCTCCATGCCACACACCGCTCCATGCCACGCGCCGCTCCGCTCCACACCACACGCACCACCCCGCTCGCGTCTTCCCGCCGCCCGCCTAAGTGAAGCTGGCAGCCCACACACATCGCAACACGCCCACAACACAGACAGTCATAGTGCAGCTATGTGTGTGTGTGTGTGTGTGTGTGTGTGTGTGTGTGTGTGTGTGTGTGTGTGTGTGTGTGTGTGTGTGTGTGTGTGTGTGTGTGTGTGTGTGTGCGTGTGCGTGTGCGTGTGCTTGCGCACACGTGTGTGTGGCAGGCTGAAGTGGGTGTGGGGGGTCTGGGGGCTATGTGTGTGTCTCTCTCTGGTTTAGCTTGCTATCTCTCTCCAGTCTTTTTCCAGCTTTCACTGTCTCTCTCTCTGGGGACATACTGCTTTCTCAGTCATTCACTTGTGAGTGTGAGTGTGTATGTTGTGAGTATGAACGTGTGCGTTAGTGTGTGTGTGTGTGTGTGTGTGTGTATGTGTGTGCATCTCTGTGTGAAGCCAGAGAGAGAGAGAGAGAGAGGGAGAGATAGAGAGAGAGAGAGAAAGAGAGAGAGAGAGAGAAGTGTGTTGCTCCCACTCCAAGTCATGCGAGGTGGATGGATAATTGGCTCTATGTGAGTGGGGGGTGGTGTGGCGTGCTGTGGTGTGTGTGTGTGTTGCTGGGGTGGCGTGCTGTGGTGTGTGTTGGTTGCTGGGGTAGCGTGGTGTGGTGTGTGTTGGTTGGTAGGGGGTGGGGTGAGAAGTGAGTAGAGTGGTGGTTGTAGGAGTGGCAGCTATGTTCTAATGGTGTGTTAGTGGTGAGATCTGTGTGCTGTTGGTCTGTGTGGTGTGGGAATTGTGTGCTGATGGGTAGGTATTGTGTGGAGTGGTGTAGTAGGGGGATGGAAGGGGTGTTGTGGAACCTGTGTGCTGATGATGGATGGGGTGGTGTGGTGGTGGTTGTCTGCTGACAGTGTTGCCAGATGGAAAATGCTGAATTATCGTACCAAACGTACCTAATAGTTTTTGAGGACTTTTTGGAAGGAAATCATCGTACAAGACCCATTTGTTGTTTCAAGGCATCTAAAAGAAGTGAATGACAACTCTGAAATTATCATACGTCATGTTTTTTGATCATACAGAGGTCAAAATGGACAAAATGATGGTACAAATACCATAATTGTCGTGCATCTGGAGGTAACTATCTATGCTGGTGGTGAGTGCTGGTGGTGAGGTAGAGGGTGTGTGGTGGGTGTGGAAGATGTATCCTGATGGTGGGTGGGGATGGGGATGGTTGGGCGTGTTGGAGCTGTCACGTTGGCAACACGGCAGCAGGCTAACTGGCTCTGAAACACTGTGAGCTGTGGCACCTCCGTCTCTTTCAGCTATTTGGCGCATGAACGGTGCTTTGGTTCCTCTCTGAGAAGAGAGAGAGAGAGAGAGAGAGAGAGAGAGAGAGAGAGAGAGAGAGAGAGAGAGAGAGAGAGGGAACAAGAGAAAGAGGGAGACAGAGACACAGAGAGAGAGGGAGAGAGAGAGGCAGAGGCAGGGAGACAGAGAGAGAGAGAGAGAGAGAGAGAGAGAGAGAGAGAGAGAGAGAGAGAGAGAGATGTGCACATCCACAAAACCGACAGATCCCCGGGCAGCAGATGAAATACATCGCCAGGCGCACGTGTGTGTAAAATGTAACGCCTGTCAGCGTCCCTTCAGCCAGCCCATTATTTTGCCAATTAAGTCGCATCAATTGCAACCGTTTGCTGCAGCCGCTGCCTCTGTTGAAGGCACGGTAGTGATGGATCTGTTTACTGAGGGAAAATGGCGGCATCAAAAAAACCCACAACCCTCTCACTTATTTACGTACAGTACATCCAAAAACCAGTCAAAGAAGCACATCAACCCACATGGAAGAAGGTGACATTTTTCCCTTTGCTATTCTGTTGCAATCATTTCTGTCAGGAAAGGAGAACAAAGGTCTCTCACTGCTCTCTCGGTAGGACTATCGAGATGGAGGCAGCAGGTAGACTGTACCGTAGAGTATGTCATGCAGGTTCTCTGCGGAATTACACCTTCAGTAAGAGAGGGTGGGGGCGAGCAGGCGCTGGGGCCTGATTTAACAGTGGGTAACAGTCGTCTCTCTGCCAGACGCACTCAAAAATAGCATCCATCAAACTACAGATTGCTGAACAAGGCAGAACTTTCTAGCAAGCCGCCCGAACTGCACCGCACACCGCACCTCTGGTATGTAAAAAGTAACCGATATTGCGGTTGACTTGGAATGTAATTACTGGCTGTTCACTTAAGAGTCTGACACAGGTTCGGATCTGATAATGACAGCTTGTGGTGGAAAGCCTGTCCTTTTTTCCTTTTATTTTTTTCTTCTTTTAAAAAAAAAAAAACAAAAAAAACTTTGAGATCTTTGTGGAGCTGCAATGAAAGCGATGGAGACCTCCTAGCTTCAAAATCTCCAAGCCCAGACTGTCAGTGATGGAGGGGATCGATCACAGCAAATCCGCAAAGATGGAACAAAAAAGCAATTTTGAGATGGATTTCCCACGTTTCATGGCGGAGGGCTGTGTCTTAAAAGCTCTCTCCGCCATTGATCACGCTGTTAAACAGATGGTATCAGGTTGTTAAAAAGATGCTATTGGCTTTTAGACCCAATCTGCGCTCACTCGTCTCTGGGACGTATGCAAGTGTGTGTGTGTGTGTGTGTGTGTGTGTGTGTGTGTGTGTGTGTGTGTGTGTGTGTGTGTGTGTGTGTGTGTGTGTGTGTGTGTGTGTGTGTGTGTGTGTGTGTGTGCATTACGTGTGTACTATGTGTGTGTACGCGCGCGTGTGAAGAAAGGCCTCCTGTTCAAGTGCTGTCACAGACACCTGGTGGGTGTGAAGAGTGAAGATGGAGCTGAAATGCACACACCTGCACAGTAATGGTGTCTTCTTACATCTGTTGATGTGTGTGCAGTGCACGTCAGTATGTGTATGGGGAGTGGAGTGTGCTTGTTTTAACTGTGTACAGTACTGCATGCATTGTAGGCAAAGCTTAAAAATGAAATGAGATATTAAAATGAGAGAAATACGATATATATAATAATAAATATATATAAAACATAGTGATATTAAAATGAATTGTCTTGTTTATTCATATATTTATGTGGCAGGAGAAGTGGGTCAAGGGCACAGATGTGCACCTAATGTGGCTAAAGCACATTAAGAATGCATTGAAGCTGCATCTACATGTGAAATACGGTGAAAAAGGAAACAAAACCAAACAGACACAAGAAAAAAAAAACAGACATACAAAGAACTACGAGGCTTTGCGGATACAGCACTAGTATTTTGTTCTTCGTTTGTCATTGTTATAATTTGCTGCTTCTAATCTGATTGAATTAAATCAAATGGAATGAAATGAAGCTTGCATGGTCTACCAAATAGGAGGCAGCTGGCGCATCATGTTTGAAGGAAAAGAAAACAAGACAACAAGAAAACAAACACGAAAACAATAAACAAAGCAAGAAAACAAAGTGACAGAAACAGAAAGTAACAACAGGCAACCTGGTACTGGCTCTGTGAAGCTGTTGCGAACTCTCAGGTGGCTTGGATACAGAGGCTACACTAAATCGCTAGTGGCAATAGCCAGTGCCGAGGCAGCGACTGGGGAACTGGGGGGCTGGGGGGGGGTTGGTAGGGCAGCGTTCAGGCCACTCATTAGCACTCCATCAATCAAGCGGACTGGCTTCAGCTCTATTAAACCCGTGATCAATCAACTAATACCTCCAATTCATCACTTGTAATTACCCAGCGTCATAGAGAACAAGTCCACACGTGTGCACACACACACACGCACGAATGCGTGCACAGCACACACACCCGTGCCACGCCCGCAATGCACGCCACGCACGCACTCCTCATCACCTAAGTGACAATTATACACAATATACCGGTACTATACTATATTTAGCAATATATCATGACTCCTCTACCCACTGGGGAGGTACTGAGGCTTGGCTCCATGGCAACACGATGACAACACCACCAGAGATTACCGATATGCATGGGTGATATGCCCTGCAGGCTACAGCTTCAGGTGGACAGACACGAGTCACTCGACATGATCTGATGGCAGTTAACAGTGCATGAAAATGAGGCTGTGGGAAATAAGACAAATGACAGGAGGCCGATCTAATCCGTGGGAGGGTCAGCTGTTGCTCTCTCACTCTCACTCTCTCTTCTTTCTCTCTTTCAGTTGCTTTCTCTCTCTCTCTCTCTCTCTCTCTCTCTCTCTCTCTCTCTCCCCACCCCCCTCTTCTCTTGCTCTCTCTCTCTTGATTGTGTATCCTCCGCACAAGGTCCACCATGGTTGCTGAAACCCTCAGGGTCTCACCGGGGAAGGTGTAGATGTATATATGAGGTTGGGGTTGGGAGGTTGGAGGTTATGGGGGGCTGGGTAAGGCACATATAGACCACGTAGTGATCATGTTACCTCCACAATGGGACCTAATGTACTGTTCAACCAGGAAGCCATCCGTCAGCATGTCATGGCCCACCTTAGAGAAATGATTTAATAACATGTTCCAGTAATGAGCCATGACCTGCGCCGACACCACTCCGGATCCCATGGCAACAGTTACTGGACGTAACGTGACAAGCTTTTCCACGTCACCATCCTAGCTTTGTGCATGGACGGACACGGAACAATTGTTAAAAAGAGCACCCAAGCGTAAAGAACCTGGGCTTTTTTTTAAGACAGTTGGCAGCTGCCTGCTACATCTTGACGTTTTATGAGGATTTCATCTAACTTAAAACATCCATGAAAAAGTGACGCATTTTTAGTAATAATCTGGAAATCCTCAGTAACAACAAAACCAGCCTTAAGTGGATTTAAAAGAAATTGTTTTTCAGTTACTGGGTGTGACCACACCACCCTGCCTTTGTGCATGGAGACGTAACGATTGTTCCAAAAGCACAACAGCTTTAAAAAATTCCATCTCTCCAAAAAAAGAAACCCCTCAAACACTTAAAAAATATTTTGAAGGAAGCAAAAATTCACACAACTCCTCAGATGTGTGGTTCCGAGAAAGAAAGAGATTGTTTCATGTAGAAAGACTGTTTGATGTTAAAAAGATGTTTTGATCTTAATACACAGATCAATGAACAGGAACGTTGAAAGCTGAGAGGGGAGCCTAAGTGCATAAACATCGAAAAATAAATGCATGATGGTGTGTGTGTGTGCTTTTCATGAAGACGAGGGGAAGATATCCTCATTTTAAAAAGTTTAAAGCCCTGCCATGCACTCCTTCAGGTGACTGACCTCTAATGCCTGGCTGAGAGCTGTGCAAAACTTCACCCGCTGTTTCTGTGAACATTTTTAGAGAAAGCATCTCTTTCAATCACGGAATCAGATAGCAAAAATACAGTAGCTGAGGCACAGTACTGTATGCTTCGTGATCATAACAGTTAGCAGGGCTATAAATTAAATATTTTCATCACCAGCCAAAATGGCTAGTAGATGCTGATTTTACCAGCCAAACACACACTCACTAATGGGTCAAAGTGACTAGTAAGTTGGTCTTTTCTACAAGCCAAACTCAACTTTTACCAGCATTTGGCTGGTTGGCCGTGTTACCTGGTGTTCACTTAAAGCCCTGGTTACAGGTAGCTGACTGGAAGCTGGTTGGATCAAACTGGATCAAGCTCCAGCTTTTAGACATTGCAAACCTAGCATTGATAGTGCCTAGAGCAGCTGGCAGGACCTTGGCATTCTGCAAAAAAGCCTTTTGCTTTCTGTGTCACCTCATTGAAGGACAGTCAGCCTTCTGTAAATGATGTGTCAGTGCTGCCAGATCTGTAGGTAAGGCCTGGAGGCCTCTTTAAGTGCAAGGGGCAGGCCTACTCACCTGTACCTGACTGTGCAGATGTGACCTCACTGGCCATGCCTGTCCGGATGCCACCCTGCTTCTCTCGTTGGCCATGTGAGTGGCGTCTGTGTGTGTGTGTGTGTGTGTGTGTTTGTGTGTGTGTGTGTGTGTGTGTTTGTGTGTGTGTGTGTGTGTGTGTGTGTGTGTGTGTGTGTGTGTGTGTGTGTGTGTGTGTGTGTGTGTGTGTGTGTGTGTGTGTGTGTGAGTGTGTGTGTGTGTGTGTGTGTGTGTGTGTGTGTGTGTGTGTGTGTGTGTGTGTGTGTGTGTGTAGAGAGAGAGTGTGCATATGCATGTGTGCCTGGGTGTGAAGAAGATGGAGAGTGCATGTTATACAATAGAGCAACAGATCAGATAGCTGTCCTTGCATTCTTCACTTGAGCTAATGGGCCAGAAAGAGAAAAGGAACCAATGAACCCCACCCACTAAACCTAGCAGGTGCAAAGCAATACCATGTGACAGGGGGCAATGTGCATCCTGCCCCCTCACATCGTGTCAGAGAGCCAGTGTGTACAATCATGTGATGCGTATGTGTCGTCGTCACATCCCCCCCCCCCTTACGTACATCGCGTCAGTCAGGCTGAGTGATGGACAGGCACGGGGACCAGTGTCCACAGCCATTCTGTAGCGATATGTCCCGCCCCCCTTGCCTCGCTGAGTGACGGGCAGGTGCGGGGACCAGTGTCCGGAGTCAGGTGATGTGTATTGTAGCTACATGTCCTGCCCCCCTCACGTTGTGTCGGTCATGCTGAGTGACGAACAGGCTCAAGAGCCAGTGTCCACAACCATTCTGTACGGATACCGTATATCCAGCCCCCTTCCTGTTGGGAAAGACAGATGCTACAGCCATGTAATAAGTACCGTAGTGATATGTCCCTCCCCCATTATGATATTCCCTGCCCCCTTTGCAATATATCCCGCCCCCCTCACGCTGTGTCGGTCATGCTGAGTGACGGGCGGGCGCAGGGACCAGTGTCCACAGCCTTGCAATACATACTGTAGCTATACAGTATGTCCCTCCCCCCTCGTGATATGCCCCCGCCCCCTCCCGTCGTGTCGATCATGCTGAGTGACGGGCGGGCGCGGGGATCAGTGTCCGGAGCCATGTGATGTATACTGTACCTACAAGCCCCGCCCCCTCGTGATATGCCCCGCCCCCTCCCGTCGTGTCGGTCATGCTGAGTGACGGGCGGGCGCGGGGACCAGTGTCCGGAGCCGCGTGACAGTGACAGAGGGGGCCGCTCCACATCTCTAATGGATGCTGCGCCTCATTTAGCCGAGCGGCCGCCACGCTCATCCTTCATAATCCAGCGCCTGCCCTCCGGCTTCAACCTAAAACCGTATCCCTCCCCACCTCCCTCTCTCTGTATCCCTCTCTCTCTCTCTCTCTCTCTCTCTCTCTCTCTCTCTCTCTCTCTTTCTTATACTCTTTCATTCCTCTCTCTCTCAGTACCTTTCTCTCTCTACAACATGAAACAGTATACCAATTTCCCTCTATCTCTCTATTACTTTCTCTCTCTCTTTCTCTCTCTCAGTCCATCTTTCTCCCTCCACCATTCCCCCTTTCTCCCTCTCTCCCTACTCCCCTTGTTTCTATAACCATACCGTACACCCCCTCTCTCAACCTCTTCCTCCAACCCTCTCTTTCTCTCTCTCCCTCTCTCTATATCCCTCTCTCCTTCTTAGTCCCTTGTCCTCTCTTCCTCTTTCTCTCCCCACCCCTTCAGCTTCATCCCTCTCTCCCTACTCCCTTGTGTCTATACTGTACGCCTCCACGCCTCCAT
>NC_085863.1:51443759-51446259 GCF_034702125.1 Engraulis encrasicolus
GATCGCTCCCGGACGTGTAGTCCCAGGTGTTTCTATCACTCCCGGACGTGTAGTCCCACCCGATTATATTTCACGTATTATCATACACTGCCACATACAAGCAATTTAGGGTTAGGGTTAGGGTTAGGTTTAGGGTTAAGGTTAGGGTTAGGGTTAGAAACAAAAAACTAACATCAAAAAGATAACTAGCTCCGTTATATGGCGGTGGGATCGATAGTCTGGCTAGTGGGAGCGAGCCGACCGGGGAGCGTCCTGCGTTGGGAGCGACAATCAGGGAATCTCTCAATGGGTAATCCTCTTCTCCACTATCCCACATTCAAACTGATTAGCGATCAGCTTTATCAAGTATTGAGCAATTGTTTTTTTCTACTTTTAACTTGCAATTGCCACATGATCATGCGTGGATGCGTCTTTGGCATAAGAGACATTATTTCCGAGTGTTTTGAGAACCTATAGTGTACCACTGCCTTTCTGCCTGTCAGTTAGTTATATAGCTATTTTATGCTAGGTTACGACAGAGAGCTAGTTCAATAACACTGGATGTGGCTGGCTATTTTGGACTTCATTGATGGCTAGCACTTGGGATATTTACTCCCTCAAACCAACACATTTTGTGAAACCCAAGCAATCGGACGTCATTTAAGTAGTTTTTGGTTACCCCCTGTCCAGTTGCCTGCGTGATTTCCTATGATAGTATCCACTTCAAATGAGAAGCTTGTTCAATGCAGCTGAACCAAAATGCCTGTAAGTTTTTTGACACTAATAGTATTTTAAATAAGATGTATTGTGGCATCATATTTTGTTTTCAAAATCGCATTTGTTGACAACAGCCAAGCGATTACAGTTTGTTTCGCCAGTGAAGTAATGAAGAGAGAGACACGAGAGAGGGTTGGGGAGACAAGGGGTTCCTTCCTCGCGTGACACTATGCGTGGCTGTGCTTGGAGTGAGACAGAGGAGGTCCACTCCTCTCAATATTTTTGTCGCCAGTCGCCACTGTATATTTAGTTATAAAAAAAAAAACAACAACAGTCAATTGTATAAATAATGGGTATGGGATATTATGTAGCCAGCAGGCTACTTTAATTTCTACCACAGCAACTTTCTTCTGATCATATGATTAACAACATGGCGAACAGCAGACAAGAGATCCTATTTGTGCAGCATCCTGATTAGTGATTGATGGTTGGGATATGTCATTCATATTTGGCACTGCATCAAAGATTTTATCAACCATCTCTGACTGTAGCTTTATTCTGATCATATGAATTAGGCCTACTAAGCAAAGGGTAGGAATGTTTTTAATTAATTAATTAATTAACTCATCTTTGCTTTATTGCTATATGCCACATTACAAATGGAGATTTTCTGACAGCTTGACTTTAGCCTGATTGGGAAAATGCATTCTCTAAAACTCTGATGTGAGTTTGCTGCCAAGCCATTTGAACATTAACTGAGTTTTTTTTTTATATCAGGTTCAAAAACTTGATTGTGCAGGTCACCAAAGAGAGATCCAAGGCCAAGGAGGTACAGGTGATGAGAGAGAGACGGGTGTCCAGAGAGAGAGACGAGGAAGCACAGATGAGAGGGAGAGAGAAGGAGGTGACAAAGGAGGTGAACCAGTTCAAGAGATAGAGTATGAAGGTGTCAGAGGAGGTGCAGCAGTTGAAGGAGAGAGAGGCAACGGAGGAGATGTAGCAGTTGAGCAACAGAAAGGAGGTGATGGAGGAAGTGCATCAGTTGAAGACAGAGGGAGAGAACGAGGCGAAGGAGAATCGGATGACCAAAAACAGGGAGAGAGAGTACAGAGAGAGACAGCGCAGGAGGCACAAATGACCAGGTAACATACATAACTGTACATGCAAATACTGAAGAAAACTGTTTAGCCATTTAATTCATTTAGATGGAAATCTTGACCCCCCCAGTTGTCAGCATAAAGTTACGCCCTTGGATGTGGGTGTATGTGCGTGGGAATGTGTGCCTAATTATCTGTGTCTGTGTGAATTTTCACACGTGTATGTGGATCTATGTGAACATGTTTCTGTGCGAGACTGTGTGCTTACAGCAAGTGTGTGTGTATGTACATTTGTGTGTATGTGTGTGTGTGTGTGTGTGTGTGTGTGTGTGTGTGTGTGTGTGTGTGTGTGTGTACATGTATCCATGTGTTTGTGTGTTAAGTCGTGTCTCTGTTGTGTGTGTGTGTGTATGTACTGTGCTCGTGTCTGTGTGTGTTTGTGAGCGTGTGCTTGAGTGTTTATGTGGGTACATGCGTGTGTGTGTGTGTGTGTGTGTGTGTGTGTGTGTGTGTGTGTGTGTGTGTGTGTGTGTGTGTGTGTGTGTGTGTACATGTATCCTTGTGTTTGTGTGTTCACTCGTGTCTGTGTTGTGTGTGTGTGTGTGTGTGTGTGTGTGTGTGTGTGTGTGTGTGTGTGTGTGTGTGTGCTGTGCTCGTTTCTGTGTGTTTGTGAGCGTACATGCGTGTGTGTGTGTGTGTGTGTGTGT
>NC_085863.1:51463759-51466259 GCF_034702125.1 Engraulis encrasicolus
AGCAACTGGTAATGTGCACAAGCCATCAAGGTTGCGGCTTTCATAGCATGGGATCAGATGAATAGACAGGATCAATACACTATTGAACAGCCTACCTGTGGATGAATAAATAAATGTATATTGCATATTGAATTTTTCTGCCGCTTGTGTCGGTTAAGTGGGGCTGTACCGGTGGTGTCTGTGGAGAGGAGAAAGAGACGTGACAGGAGCTCTTGTACAAAGACAGTGGCCAACTCACTCTGCCTGGGGCACTTAACTGTACTGGTTGCACATGTGAACTATAGCACTTGTTTTTACAGAGAGGATCACAGGCAGAAACATATGACAATAAGCATACATATGCGAGCAAAATTTCAATGTCAATTAGAATGGTGTCAGGATTAGGTTATCAATCAATCAATCAAGAGTTTATTGTCATTGTCAAAAAGGCAACGAAATTGTGTTTCGGGTACAATACTTAGTAGCAGCATAAACTAATACAAAGTTTAGTACACCTGGGACGAACTGCGCACTGCGCACAAGTCATGCTATTCATTCTCTGACTGACTTTTCACATAGCCTACGTATGTGTGCTTGAACCTGAAACTATCTTGTTGCCCTGCATGCTATGTTTCTGCCCAGCTTTTCTTGCCAAGTTTTGCATATTTGTGTTATATGGTATGGTGTTGAAAAGGTCCTGCCATTCATTTCGAGGAGCTCTGACTGTCTTTCTAGCATGTTTTGGTTACGTCCCATGTATTTTCATGCCTGCATGGTTATGTCCTGCATGTTTTCATGTCTTAATAGGCTTGCTTTTTGTTGATTTGCTGTCTTTTGTGAGATGTCTTGGCTAGGTCTCACTTGGAAAAGAGGCAATTGCCTAGTAAAATAAAGGAGAAATAAATAAAACGTAAGATCTACTGTATATTCACTCCTGTTTGGAGAATATTCCGGTTACAGAACGCTGTTTCACACACATGAACTGAATATTCCGGAACTTCTGGAATTTTAGACCAAATACTGACAATATTGAAATTGGAATAGCTACTCTGTGCATGTAACTGCAATGACAGCCTGAAGTTGACAATTGGTTGATCATCATAACCATCACATGCACAAGAACTACTGTAGACTATGACAACCTCAAATTGGTATGCCAATTGATTTATGATAATCATATCCATAAAGATGTAGTACATACTGGTACGTAGGTAATGTATAACTATTCATACATAGCCAAGACAGTACTCCTAATAGGGCTGCACGATTATGGGAAAAATCATAATCACAATTATTTGTCACAAAATCGTAATCACGATTATTGATCACGATTATTGATTTTTTGCTAATTTTTTTGAAAATTATAACAAAACGAAATATAACCAAGAATGAATTATATACGGGATTAGCAAAATAAATGAATTGTAATAATTATGTACAGGCAATAGCATGGAACTGTCAGGCTGTCAGTATGGTCTGGCTGAAAGGATGCTCTTGAAGGCAGGTCACTATTACCACGATTAAATCCCGAATGAAAGCACGATTTCGATATCACGATTTATCACGATTTATCACGATTTTCGACTATTTTCGATTAATTGTGCAGTCCTACCTCCTAAGGCATTATACTGTGATGTCATCATAACCCCAACTTGAAGTGTCACGGCACATTCTAGGCTGGACAGCTTTACCTCCCTAAAAAAGGTTTTCTGACAACTCTTTTTTTCCTCCACCACCTGCCAATCTTGCTGAGGAGCTGAACTCCTTCTATGGCCGGTTTGAATCCAACATAAAGCCTGAAGTTCTGCTAGAGAGTGACTGCTGCCCCATCCAGTTATCTGTGACAGACGTTTACACATCGTTCAAGAAAGTGAATGTTCACAAGGCTCCTGGACCTGACAACATCCCAGGTCGTGTGCTTAAAGCCTGTGCATCTGAATTAGCTGATGTCTTCACAGATATTTTTAACCTCTCACTACAGCAGTCTGTTGTCCCTGCATGCTTCAAGAGGACTACCATCATCCCAGTCCCTAAAAAATCTACAGTGAGTTGTCTGAATGATTACCGACCAGTAGCTCTTACATCTGTAGCCATGAAGTGCTTTTTAGAGGCTTATCAAAATGCATATCACATTAGACCTATGATTTTTGGCCCAGGCCCGAGCCCGAACCCGAACCCGAGCCAATTTCGGGTCGGGTCGGGCCTGAAATGTCACTCATTACGTTCGGGTAGGGTCGGGTTCGGCTTCTCTATCGTTGACAGTTTTTTTTTTTTTTTTTTTTTTTTAAATAAATAAATAGGCTATGTAGGCTGTGCGTTAATAATATTCCACGTCAGTTGATAATCCAGCAGTGCAGTGCCTGCTGCTAGAATGCACGCGCTTTCCCTCGCCTCTCCCTCCCATCACAGTGCGCTGAGGCATTTCGGCCGTGTTTTGGCCACGAGAGACGCGTGGTCTGCAAAAAACAGAGGTCGCCTCATCAACCCGACACATACTGTAGCCTAATAAACTCTTGCAATG
>NC_085863.1:51473759-51476259 GCF_034702125.1 Engraulis encrasicolus
AAAAGACATGGCGATGTTAATTGAGGTCTCGTGAAACAGCCTCTACAGTGAATGAGTGATCACTTTGGACAGAACTGCTCTCTCTCTGCTGTTGCCAGGGTTGCCTGACGCGCCTCACTGCTTTTCCATCCTGTGCTATACACATCCAGAAAAATCAGGCGTCTAACACGAGGTAAAAGTTAAAAATCTGTTTGAGTAAAAAAAGAAACATTTAAACTTTTGAAACTCATTTTCTACAATGGGTCATCGCAGCTACAAGCAGACAGCTGAGTTTACAATATCACTGCTGAAAAATGGAAGACCAAATTTAACAACAGACAGATCTTACACAGGAAAGAGTGCAGTGTTAGACGCGACACATCGAGTTGATTTAACATATTTTCGATTGTATTTAGTCCTAGAGTACCCTCTTAGTGTTAAATTCACACTGCCATTTTTGACTGTATAGAATATACAACAAGAGCTTACTAAGCACTTGAACTTCAGAATAATAGAGGCTTCCCATGCTTTTTTAGAGGCAGAAAAGCATTGCACTCTGAATGCTCCCTCACATGGTCGGTCAGGCCGGACTCCTTGCTCAGCTGGCCCAGACAGGCCACTCTGCTATTATCTAAGACCATAAATAAGGCATTCATAGAGGTAGCTGTAGGGGATAATGTTGTCAACTTGCATGTCTAGCCTACAGTATAAAATAGATGCGTTTGTTATTTTCATATGAAAAGGGTGCTCTTGAAAAATGTTTGACCCAGTATTGCCGAAGGAACCAGCAGAGGTATACGAATTGACGTTAATTGTTGCGCACCAAGGTCCCAGCTGCATGCATGTTTGCTGCATGTGAATTCTGGGCTACACTGTTCTTGCATTAGGATGAATCTCTGGAGCATATACTTCAGATGAAAACGACTCTCTTTCCACTGCTCTAATGGTTTAAGCACAGAATAAATGAACGGCTTAAGGCTATTTACTCAACAACAACAACAAAAAAGCTTTTATGAAATATTCGCTGTGCCTCCCTCCTTAACGAGCCGGCGTCATTCCACTCTCTCCCACTCTGTCCCATCCCGACATTAGGCAGTGCGCGAAGGGACTCGTTTAGTGTTTAAGGGCTGGAGTTTCTATTTTTATAACAGCAAGATGGTCATTTTCCCATGAAGCATACTTGCTGTCAAAGCTTATAAAAGGGTAGAGTAAAGACCAAATGCGTATGTAAATGCGTTTTTTATCTATATTTAGCCTTAGTGTTAAGCATGTGTCTTTATAAAGACAAAAAATTAGTCTGCTTTCCTCAATTTGGGTATGGTAAACCAAAGCAATTCATGCTGCTATGTAACCCCTCATTTCTACAAGTGATGGAGAATAGCAAAATCTTATTCCACTAGTAATCTACACAACTAAATGTCACTTATTATATCTTATATCATTTTACGTAAAATCTTAATACATTCTCGTTTCTTCCCTCCTTGTATTTCATAAGCTCAGCCTATGTATGATTGAAAATCCACACACTTAAGATCAAATTCAGCAGGCTGGCTTCTACACTCCTCCTCTTAACAACACTATTATTGTACTTACTGTACAGTCCAGGCTGTTTTGTACAAAACATAATAAAAATAGCAATGCTTTTTCCGTGGCCACAGTCCTAACTCTGTTAATGGGGGTACTACACGCCATACTCAGAACTGTAAACAATAACATGCTGCTTTAAAAGCACAGACGGGGGAGAAAGACTATAAATCACTACCCTTTCACCAGCGTGGGGACCCAATGTTCGACTCCGATTGCTTTATTTGTCACACACATCACGTGGCTGACAAAAGCAGTGTGACATGGAGGTCTGCTAGCTTCTCTCCATTCCGTGTTCTTTATTTTGTACTTTTGGTCCATCTTCTTGTTTCCTGGTGCTATATGTGGTTGTTTTTCTGTTTTCTCTTTTTTTTCCAGACATGCACTTATTTTTGTTTTTCGAGTCTTTGCTTTGCCATATGTTGTGTTTGTCACATGTTCTGGCCTCTGCCCGGTTTTCTTAGTTGATCTGTCCTATTTTATCTGGCAAAACTTCCTACTGTACCTGTAGTTATTTCACTGTTGATACGTCATTCATTAAAACTTCTTCTCCTATCATGCAAGTCTTGCTGTGGATAATTTTATGAAACATGCATGAAAATGCACGTTGGTGGTGGCTAGCAGGTTAAAATGTAACTTGAAATTAGCTGCCACATAACTGTGAAACAGAAAATCCAAAGAAATCCACAGCTATTGTAAAATCCAGGCTCTATGTTATGTAAATAAGGAGAAATAATATCTAGTGACGGATTCTTTCTATCAAAAATGTCTTTTGTAACGGACTGTTTTGTAGCAGTTGTAGAAATATAACATCAGCATCTATCCACTTAATTACATCGCCCGCTAACTCCATCCATTTCAACGTTTTTTTTTTTCGTGAAAGTCTGCTACTTCGTGTTAGGCTGCCCATAGCCCTTCTGAATGACTCAGCAATAGC
>NC_085863.1:51481259-51486259 GCF_034702125.1 Engraulis encrasicolus
TGAAGACAATGTATATATATTTTAAATGAGGAGAAATTCTGCATACACACGCTTTATACTCAAAGGCAAATTTCACAAACACTCATGTATGGTAGCTGAAATGTGCCTGAACATTTTTCTGTTGTATGAGTGGAAGATGTTACATTGGCCTCAGTCAACTTAGCATATGTCTATGACACACCATTTCATGTTACTATATATTAATTGTGTATATGGGCTAACTGTAATACACATTTGAGATGATCTGGCAGGCCAAATAAAATTACAATGCGGGACAGATTTGGCCCCCGGGCCTGAGGTTGACACACCTGGTGCAAGCAATTGAATAAAATGTACATAGAGTACACATACAGTTTACGCACTGTACAATATACAGTTGCTTAGTTTGGCTCTATTATTACAACACTTTCGTTCAGCAACTTAGAGTAGGACCCAAGATACACTAGAGGAGTGTCAAATTGAAAGTGTTGATTTACACTGTACATTGTGTGTGTGTGTGTGTGTGTGTGTGTGTGTGTGCGTGCGTGCGTGCATGCGTGCGACAGGTGGTGGGGGTGGGTGGTGGAGAATTGGGTCCTCACAACATTGTATGTTATTGGGTGGGCTGAATACAGAACCTGGCCCTGAATACAGAACCTCAAATGCCTCAATAGCCGTCTCTTCACTATCTTTAAACAGCAACTCTTCTGTCTGAGCCTGCTATGAAGAAACACACTTGATTCATCTGGCAATCCATATCAGCTCAACAGTATGATATATTATTTTTTCATATAATTTTGTTATATATTTATTTTCTCATCCCAACAGTCTGTATTTATTTTCAAAAGCAGGCATTTATGTAATCTCACACAGCTGTACAATATGGAAGATATATGGACTTGTCAGTATGAATGTGCACTAGACGGGAAGGGCACGAGTTGCTCTTTATGATTTGCTTGAGTTGTCTGCCTGCTTTCTTTGCCTCCCGGTGAGAAAAAAACAGCCAAGTGCCTTTTCCTTTTGCTGGCTGATTGTGCTCACATGATGTGAAATTAATATAATGTAGCATACTATTTGGGCACCATACAGATGTCGGTTAATGCTTGAGTGGCGTCACAGTGTGGGTTTTTTCTGCTTGTGTGTGTGTGTGTGTGTGTGTGTGTGTGTGTGTGTGTGTGTGTGTGTGTGTGTGTGTGTGTGTGTGTGTGTGTGTGTGTGTGTGTGTGTGTGTGTGTGTGTGTGTGTGTGTGTGTGTGTGTGTGTGTGTGGCTCTGTGTGAGTGTGTGCATGTGTACATGCTGTGTGTATCTCTCTCTCTCTCTCTCGCGCTCTCTCTCTCTCTCTCTCTCTCTCTCTCTCTCTCTCTCTCTCTTTGTATATTTGTGCATTAGTGTGTGTGTTTGTCTGTCATTGTGTGTGCATGTACTCTGTGTGTGTGTGTGTGTGCGCGTGTGTGTGTGTGTGTGTGTGTGTGTGTGTGTGTGTGTGTGTCTGTGTGTGTGTGCTTGTGTGCAATGTGTATCTTTGAGTGTGTGTGTGTGTGTGTGTGCGTGTGAGTGAGTGTGTGTGTGTGTGCGTGTGCTCGCTCACACTGTGTATGTCTGTGTCTGTCTTTGTGTGTGTGTGCGTGTGTGTGTGTGTGTGTGTGTGTGCGTGTCTGTGTGTGCAGAGAGGGCTGTGTGAGTCGGTGCTGAAGCGGGTTATGTAGTGTGGCCCTGGGGGCCTCCTCAGCGAGCCTTCCACCACTGTAAACAAAACCCTCACTGCTGTTCCCCGGCCAACCGCATCACTGAGCTCACCACACCACACAGCACCGCGATACCGCACCGCCCCACCGCACTACTACACCACACCGCTACACCGCACCACACCACCGCCCCACCACACTGGACCACTGCAGCAGCCAACTGATGTCCCCAAGGAGGGGTTTAGAGACAAGCCAACACATACACACACACACACAGATACACATACGCATATATGCACATACAAATACACACACACAAGCACGCCAGCAGGCACACCCACACAAAAAGACAAATACACAAGAGACACATACACATTCACATTAACACAGACACACCCAGACAAGACACAGACAAACACACACACACTCACATAGAGGTCTAAATACCGAGACACACATGGTACACACAAACACACGCACAGGGGGGGTGGGGGTGGGGGGTGGGTGTTCACATAAACACAGATACAGTACGCATACACCTACACACACACTTTTATGCCGACACATGAGATGGAACAGTCAGAATCAGTCACACAGGGACAAAGTAATAAACAAGGACACACACACACAATAATGCACACATACATGCGCACGCACGCACGCACGCACGCACGCACACGCACACGCACACGCACACGCACACGCACACGCACACACACACACACAGACACACACACACACACTCATCCTTAGAGGATATGGCTTTTCTGTTGTTTCTCTGTGCTGCCCACACTTGAAATCTCGTCGCTGACTTCTTGCGGGCGAAATGAAGCAGACAGCTGATGTTGACTCAAACGCCCAAACAATTACAGGCTGCGAAGCAGAGTGAAGTGACAAAGACAAGCAGTCACAGCAGGTGAGCAACTAGGGGGAGTGAGGAGAGGAGTGCACTCAGGTATGGATCGCTTGTCATCGGCCCTGGCATCCTCTTCCAGGCAAACCTATACAGTATGTGACATGAAGTGCATTCAAATGCAGTTTAGTGTCCCGGATATGATTGGGATATTAAAGTGATACTGTCCCATTTTTAGAAATAAGCTTATTTTACACCTTCCCTTGAATTAAATAATAGGCTTTTACCGTTCTCCTGTACTTTCAACTGTTCTCTTGATATGGCAGTGCACATTTCACCTCCAAGCTAACAGTTAACATTGAGTCCTTTGAGACCAGTTAGCCGTGAGCTGGTATCATAGGGCTCAATGTTGATTGCTAGCATGGAGGTAAAGTTTGCACTGCCATACCCAGAGAACGGTTGAAAGTAATGGAAACGACGCATGGAAACGACTTCTTCCGAATACAGCGTCTTCCCACAGAGCGCTGTTGCTGGTATCCAGGCTACATGCATTTGAAGAGAATTCTATAATGGCCAAGAATGTAGATTGGGATATAAGTCCTGTGCTCATATTCACACCTTATCCCGAATTTGATCATAACCAGGATACGCCTCATATTTGGGATATTGAACTGCATATAAACACACTCATTGTTAACCTCATCTCACACTCGCACAGCACTGTATCGGTGTATCTTTATCATTCCTCACTGAGACAATCTCTGTGGATGTTCAAACCCCCAAAAAATGACACGTTTTCAGCAGGAGCATATGAAATAAAATATAGGCCTACAATGTTCCAAGGAAATTATAGACACCCAGCAATGGTTATCATCATGAAGCTGTGTTGTTGACCTGAACGTCCAAACAATTACAGACTGCAGGGGAGAGTGAAGTGACAGATAGACACAGCAGGTGAGAGAGAGAGGGGGGGGGGGGGACTGCATTCAGATGTATTGTCCTCCTGTCATCAGCGTATGACGTTCTCTCTGAGGTAGACAAGCTCTATACTTTATTAGTATGTTATATTGTTATCTTTACACTGGTGTCATCTCATGCCACCCCCTTAAATGATGGGCACTGGGCAGTGGACGAGGCCTCGAGATGATTAAAAAAATGCAAAATGATTTAAATATAAATTCAACAATACATTTTGAGCAGGTGACAAGGTTACACAAGCATGAATGTTCCAAGGTAGTATATTTAAGCAATATGACTCGAGTGGGAGGGATGATGTGCACTGACATCCTCCCTGTTGTGGTTCGGCCATAGGCACGAAGCCGAAGGCTGAGTGCCGTCGGCAATCACACCAGGGAGGATGTCAGTGCACATCATCCCGACCACGAGGGTCATATTGCTTTTATACAATAGTTCAATTGCCAACAAAATACCAGAATAAATGTTCGAATTCATGTTTATTAGTTACCTTCATCATACTTTGTTTACATGCTCCGCTAAGCAAAGTAGTTCCGAATTGATTGTATGGTTGCTATGCAATGACGAGCTGACAGCGCCAGCGCGTAAAGTTCCATGAAACGCTGTGAAGTGCATTTCTGTGTGGACTGCGACTGGGCTGCGCTTAGCCTACTGAAATGATGCATGATAAATGAAAACACTGTGCAACTTCAACATTTTAGTTAGATGCCTAGGCCTACTTTTATAAGCCTTTTGGCCGACATTGATTTTCACGTTTTTGTGGACCACTTGCTGATAGCTGCGTAAAGACACACCTCGTCTTTCCCTCTCCAGTGCCGCATGAGATCCGAGCGCTGTTCTCACAAGCACAACCACACAAATCAATCCCTTGTAGGCCTATGATATCCCGATGTCTGCTTTAGGCTACTGCAGGCTACAACTTTGCTACTGAAACACTTTCATAGGCAAACGTCTGATGTGGGTGCGAACCCGAGATGGGTTCACATTTTCCCTCCCAATAAACTAAAAGGCAACTCATTCCAGTTCCAAGCGGCCATCATTTTAAATTGCATGGCACACGGTATCTTCCTTCCAGATGCCCACTTTGTAGGCTACTAGGCCTATTACCGGTAATTGATTTGCACGTGGTGGATGGCAAGATAGCCTAGGCTATATTTTTAAGGCATCTCTTCCTCGTCATTCCCTCTCCCGCAGCGCAAATGAGATCCGATTATAGCGGTTCTCATACACTACAGGAGACTGACATAGCCTTTCTGTAGCTGTGTCAAAAAAGTGTCAGTTGTTCCGCATATCTCCAGTTTGAAACTATCTTCCGTGTATGAACAGATATTTAGGCTACATGTGTTAGATTGCCTTCAAAAGACTACGAAATAGCGGTCGCAGAGGTGTGCCAACTGCCCAGACAACTGCACTAGAATCAGATAACTTCTTTCCTCTCTGCCAGAATCCAGCTACCAACTGGGATACGCGTCTCTGTCATGCGGGCGGGCGTGCGTGCGCCCAACT
>NC_085863.1:51491259-51496259 GCF_034702125.1 Engraulis encrasicolus
GCACGGTGTTGTGCTGCGCCGGCGTGTTCCCGCGTTAATTGAGTGTGTGCCTCGGTTCGGGGAACAGAATAATTTGGTGCAATAGAAAGCAGAACAGTAGGAGCCTGAGCGCAGGAGAGGAGAGGAGCAGAGCAAGAGACTGGTGGAGGTGGTGGTGGTGGTGGTGGTGGAGGTGGAGAGGAGCAGAGCAAAGCAAGAGACTGGTGGAGGTGGTGGTGGTGGTGGGGGAGACGTCTGAGGTGGGAGAAAAGAGAAAAAAGTGGAGTCGTCGGGGGGTTTGAGAGACGCGTTCGTCTGGTGGAGCTTTTGTGAATGCTCCTACAAACGGCACATAAATCGGCTGCCTGAGAAAGAGAGAGAGAAAGAGTGAAAGAGAGAGAGACGAGTGAAAGAGAGAGAAAGAGTGAAAGAGAGAGAGACGAGTGAAAGAGAGAGAAAGAGTGAAAGAGAGAGAGACGAGTGCGCAAATGAACTCGGAGATTCAGCAGCCGCTTAGCTTTAGCTTTGGCGAGAAACTCTGGGGGTGGAAATCAGTCGTCTGTGACGCATATCTGGCAATTTCTTTTTCAGTCTCGCAGAGGGTGGAGTTCTATACAAGCGTGCACAATGCTTTATGTGTGTGTGTGTGTGTGTGTGTGTGTGTGTGCGTGCGTGCGTGCATGTGTGTGTGTGTGTGTGTGTGTCTGTGTGTGTGGTGTGTGTGTATGTCTGTGTGTGTGTGTGTGTGTGGTGTCCGCCTATGTAGGCTGTGTGTGTGTGTGTGTGTGTGTGTGTGTGTGTGTGTGCGTGCGTGCGTGCATGTGTGTGTGTGTGTGTGTGTGTCTGTGTGTGTGTGTGCAGGGCTGGAGTGGCCATCTGGCAGCGGGCATTTCCCGCTGGGCCTCGTACCCTAGTGGGCCCCTATGTTCAGAAATGTAAAATATACTGTACTGTATATATATTTTTAAAATATATATATATATATATATATATATATATATATATATATACAGTGCCCTCCATAATTATTGGCACCCCTGGTTGAGATGTGTTAAAAGCCTTAAAATAAATTCAGTGTTTATTGCAGAAGAATACTGTCACACTGAAAATTGTAGGAAAATGTAGCCTTCAAATCAAATGAATTGTAAGAAAATAAAAAAATCCCTGACTAAAAAATAATTATTTTTCATTAAATCACCTGTTCCACAATTATTGGCACCCTTAACAATTCCCAGGAAATAAATATAATTGAAGCATTTCTGTCATTTCTACAGTAGTTTACAAAGTTTACCAGAGTATGTAGGAACATTTAATTAGTAATTCATCACTTCCTGTTTCCCTGGGGTATAAATATGACGTGACACCGAGGCCATTTCTCTTATCCACTCTTAAACATGGGAAAGACAACACAGCATACAAGTGAGGCAGATGTGCGTCGACCTTCACAGGTCAGGCAGAGGCTACAAGAAGATTGCCACTCAACTGCAGCTGCCCATATCCACTGTGAGAGGAATAATTAAGAAGTTCAAAACAACTGGAACAGTGGTAAACAAGCCTGGACGAGGACCCAAGTTTATTTTGCCACCACGCACAGTGAGGAGGATGGTAAGAGAAATCAAAAGATCTCCAAAGCTCACTGTTACAGAATTACAACAAATGGTAGCATCCTGGGGTCACAAAGTCTCCAAATCAACCATAAGGCGCTGTCTACACGCCAAACAAGCTGTTTGGGAGGCATGCACGGAGAAAACCTTTCCCTCACTCACAATCATAAACGCAAAGCGTCTGGAGTTCGCCAAGCGGTATTGGGGCTTCAACTGGGACCGTGTGCTTTGGTCAGATGAGGACAAAGATTGAGCTTTTTGGCAACAAACACTCTAGTGGGTCTGGCGTACCACGAAAGATGCGCATGCTGAAAAGCACCTCATACCCACGGTGAAGTATGGGGGTGGGGGGTCAGTGATGCTGTGGGGCTGTTTCGCTTCCCAAAGGCCCTGGGAAACCTTGTTAGGGTGCATGGCATCATGAATGCTTTGAAATACCCAGGACATTTTAAATCAAAATCTGTTGCCCTCTGCCCGAAAGCTGGAAGCTGGGTCGTCACTGGGTCTTTCAGCAAGACAATGACCCTAAACATATGGCCAAATCTACACAGAAATGGTTCACCAGACACAAAATCAAGCTCCTCCCATGGCCATCTCAGTCCCCCAGACCTCAAACCCATTGAGAACCTGTGGGGTGAGCTGAAGAGGAGAGTACAGAGGAGAGGACCCAGGTCTCTGGATGATTTAGAGAGATTCTGCAAAGAGGAATGGCTGAAGATCCCTCTTTCTGTCTTTTCCCATCTTGTGAAACATTATAGGAGAAGATTAGGTGCTGTTTTGTTGGCAAAAGGGGGTTGTACAAAATATTAACACCAGGGGTGCTAATAATTGTGACACACATTATTTGATGTCAAATAATTATTTCTTTATGTGGGATTTTTTCCCCACTGAATAAATGCACTTGTACTGAAGGTTGGATTTTTCTCTTTTTTTCCATTAAGGTCCCATATTATTTAGAAAAAAAAATAAAATAATTGGAAGCTAAAAAACACATCTCAACCAGGGGTGCCAATAATTATGGAGGGCACTGTATATATATTTTTTACATTTCTGCCCGGGCCCTACTTCTACCCCCAGTCCAGCCCTGTGTGTGTGTGTGTGTCTGTGTGCGTGCGTTCGTGTGTGTGTGTGTGCGCGTGTGTGCGTATGTGTACATGTCTGTGTGTGTGTGTGTGTATGCGTGTGTGTGTGTGACGTGTGTGTGTTTGTGCATGTGTGTGTGTGTGCAGGTCTGTGTGCGTGCGTTCGTGTTTGTGTGTGTGTGTGTGTGTGCGTGTGTGCGTGTGTGTGTGTGTGTGTGTGTGTGTGTGTGTGTGTGTGTGTGTGTGTGTGCGTATATGTATATGTCTGTGTGTGCGCATGCCTGTGTGGGATGGCATGGGCGGCACAGCAGAGCTCGTGGAGTGACAGCTTTGCTGCACCTGGTCACCTTTTTGACAGGTGTGTGCAGTCAATTGGCCTCCTGCTGTACTATACGCCACTTCCTACCAGCAGCTATTCACTTCAGAGAAGAAGAAAAAAACCTACATTCTGGCGCCCTGTATGATTTCTCTCAGAGTATTTCACAACAAATGCCAGCTGTGGAAACAGCTGTTTCATGATGTAGACTCTAAACTTGTGAGCTCTCAATATAACCAATACATAGAGTTGGCACGAAAAAGATAGAAGCTGCACACAAATGAAAAGTACCAGGTACTGCTTTGTGTTTTGTATTTCATTGATTAATAGATAGCAAGGTCCAGCGGACAGGGTACAAAATGCCGATAGAGGCTGTGTCATTGGCAGACTTTGGGACAGCAGACGGGAACACGTCCAAAGATCTTTGCATCAAAAGCAAATATAGATTAATCTAAGTAGACAGGAACGGAAACTCTGCCCTACACTGTCAAAATGCAGTAAAAGTAATGGCATGTCACGACTGAGTTTAGACTAAACTGATGTGACGGAGTGTTCAAATTGACTTCATAGCACCTCTTTGTCGTGTAACAACCATTACTTGCTGATTTTATTATGAAAGTATAGGGGTTGGACAAAATAACTGTCACCTAGAAACACCTGCCATTTTAGTGTGGGAAGTTCCATGGCTCAAGTGGACCAGCCTGTTGGCCAATCTTCCTTAATTGCACATTGCACCAGCAAGGTGAAGTGTGAAGGTTCAATTAGCACGGTAACAGCATTATGGGTGACATTTCAGAGTTCAAAAAGGAGAATTTCTTGGTGCACGTGTAATTGTTGCATCTTTGACCGAGCCAGCAAGCATGGCCACTTGAGCCATGGAACTTCCCACACTAAAATTACAGGTGTTTCAGTTATTTTGTCCAACACCTGTATATAAAACCTTCATTCTCATTACACCAACATGTCACAAGAGATATTAAAACACCTTTAAAGGTATTTTTGTCTGCAACACCATAGCTGTGATGATGCACTGTGGAGCCAGGGATGTGCTTGGCAAAGGCCAATCAAGGAAAATATGCAGAGTTAATTATATTACAACATTTTCATGTCAAGAGTTTTATACATGCATTTTCAAGTTGGAAAATCAACAGACCCTATGTATGATGCTCAACCTGACAAAAGACCAGCTGATCGAATGATACAAAATAAATGCAGGGTGACACTGAAGAAGGTTGAGACAGAAACGTCTGACAGAGAATAAAATCTAAAGCAATAAGGAGTGCTATCCTGCCTTTCTTTTCTCTTCAGGTTAGAAAATCCAAAATGGATGCATGGAAACTCACCGATGGTGCAGTGCTCTCCCTCCCAGCCTGGGTGGCACACACACCTGCCCTCCTTACACTCCCCATGCTCCTCACACACCGGGTGACACGCCTGCCGGTCACACGCCGGCCCCGTCCAGCCCTCCTCACACTGGCACTGGCCACCAACACACACACTGTGGACACTGCAGGGCACTGGACACTCCTCTGTTTACCGGGGGAGAGAGGGAGAGAGAGAGAGAGAGAGAGGCAGTACATCAGTTCAAAGCGGAAAAAACAAACAAACTGCAAAGCAGCTGTGCACACATCAGAATAGAGACATTGATTGATTAATTGATACAAAAAATCTGAAAGAATGTTTAGCAAAAGGGTAAGATAAGTGGTAGTTAGATATATCAGATATGGGGACAGGAAAACAGGAATGAATACAGAGAGATATATTCTTTATGCATTGTGTATATCATTGTTTGAAATGTGCACGCGGGTGGCAAGAAAGAGCGAGAGAGAAATGTAGTGACAGCAAGCGACAGGCACAAAGAAAGGGAAATATATCACACAGAAAGATAGAAAATAATTGAAAAAGAAGATACAGTGACGGATTACGAATGTATCACTTGCTCATTTATCAACTGCTGTGAATATAAAACACCATCAACCATGACAATCATACCATGCCTGCCTACACAACATCTCAATG
>NC_085863.1:51506259-51513759 GCF_034702125.1 Engraulis encrasicolus
TCCGCAGCCAACTCTAATATAAGGGTCCCAAATATCAATATCTATCTATTAATTAACCATTAGTTTTCCTCAAGCCAACTCTAATATAAGGGTCCCAAAACCCAATATTTATGTATTAATTAACCATTAGTTATGCCTTGCTTTTGTATTAAGTAAGTGTTAATTTTGGTCCTTAGTTAAGTATTACCTGATAACTACTTAACTATTAACTGTGCCCCTTACTTATCAATTAGTTAAATAATAATATGCTATTAACTTGTAACACAAGGTAATAGTTATCTAATAGTTAAGTAACTGCTTACTAATGCTCAACATATGCATTAATAAACAATTAATATGTGGTCTAATGTGGCATTAAATAATGATTATTAACCCTTACTTAAGTATTTAGGTTGTAGCTACTTTACTGTTTATATATGGCCCCTTATTTGGAAGTGTTACCCCCCTTACTTTCCTTACTTCCTAACCACAATCAGCTCATTCCATCTGAAAACTCGATCCATGTTTTCCAGAGACGGTAACTGTCTGTGGACCACATCAGTATGGAAGTCTCACCTTGCTAAAGGAAAAAACAAAAAGATTGGCAGCGTATTGCTTGGTGCCTCTGCTCCCCAAAAGTAGGATCACTTGCAGTAATGAAAAAGGAGACGCACACAAGCCTTGAAGCAACGAATATTTCGGACCTAGTCCATTTTGAATATCCATTTTCAAGGACCAAGTCCATTTTCAGCACATGGCAGGTTTTCCGGTGTTATGGGGGGAGCTCCTGAACTGACACGTCACCCTCCTGAACTGAACCATCACCCTATAACATCGGAAAACCTGCCACGTGCCTCCTATTGGAGAAGTCGAAAATGGACTAGGCACGAAACATCTGTTGCTCCAGTTTTAGCCTCTAACTTCTTATGTAACTTTTCGGCTACATCTTACTACACAAGCCTTGTGTGCGCCTTCTTTTTCATTGCTTTAAGATTCTCACCTCACTCACAGATATGGCCCCAACACTTCAAGGCACTGTAGCGCGACCTCTCAAACTCAAACTAAAAATGCCATTCTCCAAAATGGCATTGGCTGTGGGCCATAGCAGCGTGCCAGCACACTTTAAACACCTTGTTTTCCCCCAGGCTTACTGGACTATGGCAGCCTCTCTTACCCACGGCTCTCATATTATTACCTTGCCCCCGAGGGGGTATGGCCAGGTATGACCCTTTCTGCCTGTCTGTTTGTTTGTTTGTCCGTCCACCCACAGTGTGTGTGTGTGTGTGTGTCTTCTGCAGGGGGCGGCAAACACGCACACTCCTGAGTAAGCAGTCCACCATCGACCACCATCAAATTCTAAGTATTCATTGAGACTGGGCAAATTGCACTTTTCATACATGAAAATTGGAATATTCTCCATTGTCCACCATTTTTTAGCTACAAAACTTACTGTACTTTGGCCATAATAGTAAATATTAGTTCATTATTTTTAGTAAATATTCATGAAAACATCAAATTTGGCGGTAGACAGCACAGATTCAGCAGAGTTGCAATGCGTACCCTGGCCAACATTCTACACAGTGCAGCTTGGCAAGTTGGCCATGGCCATGACTCAACCAGCTCAAGGGACTGCACCCCTCCACCCCCCACCCCCAAACACACACACACACACACACACACACACACACACAGAGCACACACACACACACACACACACACACACACACACACACACACACACACACACACACACACACACACACACACACACACACACACACACACACACACACACACACACACACACACACACACACACACACACAAGTAAAAGCTTAACGCTACCTTGTTCACAGTTGTTGCCCTTGTAGGCTGGCGCGCACTGGCAGATGCCGTCCACACACTGGCCGTGGTTGGAGCAGGTGGGGTCGATGCACTGGTCCTCCTGGACATCACACTCCGCCCCCTTCCAGCCCGCGTGGCACTCACAGTGGCCCTTCTCATAGTCCCCGTTACCACTGCACAGCACCGGGCACGAGTCTGATGCACACACACACACAGTACAGCAGGTACATGAACAGGACACATGAACAACAACAACAACAACATGCATGTTCACTCATACTCTCACATACAGTGCCCTCCATAATTATTGGCACCCCTGGTTGAGATGTGTTTTTTAGCTTCCAATTATTATTATTTTTTTCTAAATAATATGGGACCTTAATGGAAAAAAAGAGAAAAATCCAACCTTCAATACAAGTGCATTTATTCAGTAGGGAAAAAATCCCACATAAAGAAATAATTATTTGACATCAAATAATGTGTTTCACAATTATTAGCACCCCTGGTGTTAATATTTTGTACAACCCCCTTTTGCCAACAAAACAGCACCTAATCTTCTCCTATAATGTTTCACAAGATGGGAAAAGACAGAAAGAGGGATCTTTAGCCATTCCTCTTTGCAGAATCTCTCTAAATCATCCAGAGACCTGGGCCCTCTCCTCTGTACTCTCCTCTTCAGTTCACCCCACAGGTTCTCAATGGGGTTGAGGTCTGGGGACTGAGATGGCCATGGGAGGAGCTTGATTTTGTGTCTGGTGAACCATTTCTGTGTAGATTTGGCCATATGTTTAGGGTCATTGTCTTGCTGAAAGACCCAGTGACGACCCATCTTCAGCTTTTGGGCAGAGGGCAACAGATTTTGATTTAAAATGTCCTATTATTTCAAAGCATTCATGATGCCATGCACTCTAACAAGGTTCCCAGGGCCTTTGGAAGCGAAACAGCCCCACAGCATCACTGACCCACCCCCATACTTCACAGTGGGTATGAGGTGCTTTTCAGCATGCGCATCTTCCGTGGCACGCCAGACCCACTTAGAGTGTTTGTTGCCAAAAAGCTCAATCTTGGTCTCATCTGACCAAAGCACACGGTCCCAGTTGAGGCCCCAATACCGCTTGGCGAACTCCAGACATTTGCGTTTATGATTGTGAGTGAGGAAAGGTTTTCTCCGTGCATGCCTTCCAAACAGCTTGTTGGTGTGTAGACAGCGCCTGATGGTTGATTTGGAGACTTTGTGACCCCAGGATGCTACCATTTGTTGTAATTCTGTAACAGTGAGCTTTGGAGATCTTTTGATTTCTCTTACCATCCTCCTCACTGTGCGTGGTGGCAAAAGAAACTTGGGTCCTCGTCTAGGCTTGTTTACCACTGTTCCAGTGTTTTGAACTTCATAATTATTCATCTCACAGTGGATATGGGCAGCTGCAGTTGAGTGGCAATCTTCTTGTAGCCTCTGCCTGACCTGTGAAGGTCGACGCACATCTGCCTCACTTGTATGCTGTGTTCCTTTGTCTTTCCCATGTTTAAGAGTGGATAAGAGAAATGGCCTCGGTGTCATGTCATATTTATACCCCAGGGAAACAGGAAGTGATGAATTACTAATTAAATGTTCCTACATACTCTGGTAAACTTTGTAAACTACTGTAGAAATGACAGAAATGCTTCAATTATATTTATTTCCTGGGAATTGTTAAGGGTGCCAATAATTGTGGAACAGGTGATTTAATGAAAAATAATTATTTTTCAGTCAGGGATTTTTTTATTTTCTTACAATTCATTTGAGTTGAAGGCTACATTTTCCTGCAATTTTCAGTGTGACAGTATTCTTCTGCAATAAACACTGAATTTATTTTAAGGCTTTTAACACATCTCAACCAGGGGTGCCAATAATTATGGAGGGCACTGTACATGTACATGCACACGTGCACATCTATGCATTTACGTACACAAACACACACCCACATGCACTCGTGCATGCACGTACGCACACATGCACACACACACACACTCGCACACACACTCGCGCGCGCACACACACACTCGCGCACACACACTCACGCACACACACACACACACACACACACACACACACACACACACACACAGACACACACACACACACACACACACACACACACACACACACACACACACACACACACACACACACACACACACACACACACACACACACACACACACACACACACACACACGCTTCAAGTTGTTCTGAACTGACCCTCATAATTTCACACATAACAAATTCTCTTTAAGTGAGAAAGATGGGACGACTGAGAGAGTAGGTTAGGGGAATCACAAGATAGATGGAAGCTCACACTGCTCCACTTGAAAACAAATTTACATAATATCGTTCTAGTGGGAATATTGGCATGCATTTAATATACATGCACATCTGTGTATTTGTATGTGCCAGTGTGTGTGTGTGTGTGTGTGTGTGTGTGTGTGTGTGTGTGTGTGTGTGTGTGTGTGTGTGTGTGTGTGTGTGTGTGCGCATGTGTGTGTGTGTGAGTGTGTATTGATCTGTGTGTGAGTGTGTGTGTATCGATCTGTGTGTGAGCGTGTGTGTGTGAGCGTGTGTGTGTGTGTGTGTGTGTGTGTGTGTGTGTGTGTGTGTGTGTGTGTGTGTGTGTGTGTGCATGTGTGTGTGCGTGTGAGTGTGTGTCGATCTGTGTGTGAGCGTGTGTGTGTACGTGTGTGTACGTGTGTGTGTGTGTGTGTGCATGTGTGTGTGTGTGTGAGTGTGTATCGATCTGTGTGTGAGCGTGTGTGTGTGTGTGTGTGTGTGTGTGTGTGAGTGTGTATCGATCTGTGTGTGAGCGTGTGTGTGTGTGTGTGTGTGTGTGTGTGTGTGTGTGTGTGTGTGTGTGTGTGTGTGTGTGTGTGTGTGTGTGTGTGTGTGTGTGTGTGTGTGTGTGGCAGTGTACCTTTGGAGCAGTCGGGTCCCAGGAAGCCAGTGAAGCAGTGACAGTGGCCTGCCACGCACTCCCCATTGCCATTGCAGTTGGTCTCACAGCCATCCATCGTTTCTAGGTGACACACAGAGACAGAAGCGCATGTGTCAGAGAGGGAGGGGGGAGGGAGAGAGAGAGAGAGAGAGAGAGAGAGAGAGAGAGAGAGAGAGAGAGAGAGAGAGAGAGAGAGAGAGAGAGAGAGAGAGAGAGAGAGAGAGAGAGAGAGCTTGTTTGTGCGTGTCAAAATGTGGGAGAGGAGTCAGAGAGAAGAAAACAGACAGAAAGAGACAGAAACAGAGAGACACAGTGACAGAGACACAGTGACAGAGACACAGAAAGAAAGAAAGAAAGAAAGAAAGAAAGAAAGAAAGAAAGAAAGAAAGAAAGAAAGAAAGAAAGGAAGAAAGAAAGACAGAGCAAGAGAAAAAAAGAGTCAGAAACAGATCAAGGGAAACGGAAGGAAGAGCAGAGTGGGAGAATGTGAGAGTGTGAGTGGGAGCACTTGACAAAGTGAGAAAAGAAACAGCATAGGTGAGTAGTAAAGACAAAAAATGGCTACACACATTTCAAGAGGTGACAGCTGGCAGTGTCAGTGGAAGTGACAGTAGCAGTGTCAGACCGGTCATTAGAAGAGTCCCTCACTTACCTATGGAGGTGGTGAAGACCAGCACCTGCTCCATCTTGCGGCCGTCGTTGTAGAAGGCCAGGTACCAGGTGCCGGCGTCCAGGTACTCCACGAAGCCTGTGGCCTGCAGCGCCGACAGGTAGAGGTTCTGCAGCGACGGCCTGCTGTTTTTGTTGGGCTCCTCCGATCGCCTGGGCTCTCGCTGGACCAGGTGCCGGCCGTCCAGCAGCTTCACGAAGTCAAACTGCAGGAGAGAGGGAGGAGAAGATGGAGAAATAGAGTGGAGAGAGAGAGAGAGAGAAGGGGGAGAGAGTGATGAAAAAATGAAAGAGTGAGTGACGGCCCTGCCGTGGCTCAAATGGTAGGGCACTGAACTGCTACGCCAGGGACCCGGGTTTCGATTCCGGTCCGAGGTCATTTCCTGATCCTCCTCCATCTCTCTCCCACTCACTTCCTGTCACCCTCTCAGATTGTCCTATCGAAATAAAGGTATAAAACCTCCCAATATATATAAAGAGAGAGTGAGTGAAATAGAGAGATAAAAGAGGCAAGGAGAGGGAGAAAGAAAGGAGAGAGAGACAAACTCACACACAGAGAGAATAGAGAGAGAGAGAGACCGAAAGAGAGAGACTGAGACAGGGACAGAGAATGTGTGTGTGAGAGAGAGACAGAGAGTGAGAGACAGAGATAGAGAGAGAGAAAGAGAGAGAGAGAGACAGAGAGTGAGAGACAGAGGAAGAATGAAGAATGAGTTTGAAAGAGAGGGGGCATGACGAGAGAGAGATATACAGAGAGAGAGAGGGAGAGAGATATAATGACCAAAAGATAATGAAATTGAGATGGCGAGACGGCGAGAAAAAAAATGAATGCAGCAGATAGCATATCTGGTTTTTGACAAAAAAGGCATCAATAGTCGCTAAAACATTCATGCTAGGTAGCCACCGCCCGAGCAGAGATAATCAAAAAGTGTGAATCACAAACTTGTCTAAAAAAAGTGCACGGCAACTTTCTAACTTGTCTTTGATCCCAGAAGCACTCCTCTATAAACAAAAAGCAAGACTCCATTAAAATGTCTTCTAAACTGAAAGACAGGGGGGGGGGTGAGTTGAAACCGCTTCCGGAGCTGAAAATCTTCTCTAATAATACAATAAAAACGACCTGGCGTCCGTTCTTCTTTCCGGTGGCATTAAACTTATTGAGAAGCTTCCTAATGGACATAAACAGGCTGGTCCTTGGCCAAACTAGCAAAGAAAGCCAATATATCTAGATGGATTGGAGAAGTTTTTGGAGCATTTAAGCGTATAAAAACTCCAAAGGTATAGAGTGAGCAATTGAATAGCTTTTTGAACAATGCTGGGAGTGTGGGGCGCTATTGTATTGGTTTCTGATGAGTTCCTAAAAGCAAAAGACTTGGAAACCTTGCCATGCCGTGCATTTGTTGCAAAGCTTGACAAAGTTTCAAGTATAATACTGCAGACACAATACAAAAGACATTAGATTTCTTGCATCGTGCTTCCTGCAAAAAAAGAGCGCAAATGTATGTGCCAAATGGAATGGAGTGATTACTTCAAACATGAGGATGATACAAAAAAGAAAGGTAGAAATGATTTCCCGAATAAAAAGCTAATGCGAAAAGACGTCTACTTTTCCATTTGTGAACCCCCCCCGCCAACACACACACACACACACACACACACACACACACACACACACACACACACACACACACACACACACACACACACACACACAGACACCCCATGCCCCCTCAAAAAACCTTTCAAGCGCCCCCCTCCATCATAACCCACCCCTTTACCCCCCAAGCAGACACCCACGTCCTGGGTAATTATCTGGCATTAATTAGGCAATCCAGCATGTTTGTCTACACCTACATATGCAAATGATTATGCAAATGGCGGGGTCTGCGCAAGCGAGCGAGCGAAGCCTCAAATTAAATTAGGAGCTATTCTAATTTCTTGAGCGATGCGTATGGCTAATCTGGTGTAGCTTCGGCTAATAAGCTGTAATGATGGAGAGAGGTCAGCTGTTAGCGTGAACACATTAGTTCTGCTACGCATA
>NC_085863.1:51521259-51526259 GCF_034702125.1 Engraulis encrasicolus
ACCCGAGGAGTTGTAGGATTCTAGACAGAAAATGCAGGGGAAATCAACTGTACAACAGTGGGAAGTAGTCTACCCACATCTGCAGCCCATTACAAAACAATGGCAAAACCACCCAGCAGGCCATACCCAAAGCTCTTAGCAGTGTCTGGTGTGGACTGTTATTAAATCTAATCAAATGTAACTTAAGACCTTTTTACTTTCATTCTGGCCCACAAATTGCATCAAGCCTAAACACAAATGTGCCCACTACTACTGTGTGCTCTGGCTGAACTTCCCTGACAACGGTTTGCATTAGCCAATACGTCCACGTAATAAGCAGAAGAGCTGGACCAGTAGCATGTTGCCATGGAAAGCTACGTTAAAAGGAATGGGCTTGCCTACAATTTCAGAGATTGTAATGTACAGTAAGTGCGAAAGACGGATGTACAGTAAAGTAAAATGTTTTTTTAAATTTAGTCTCTGATTCCAGTCTTTTCTAGACAGTATATTAGTCCAGAAATCCATTCGCCTTTTCAGAGATGAGGAGAGGCGAGCAAGACCCAACAAATTACGTTGCTAAGCAGGACTTGTTGTACCGATCTCTGGGCTGGTGCATGAAAGCTCCAATAGGCTACCGTAACCAGACGAGTGATTATCGATCTCTGTCATTAAAATGACTGCAAAAATCACATTCTGTTGACAGGCTTATTGATGTCTTTCATAAGAAGCCATGCAATAAGCAGGATAATGTTCGGCGATGCAGTCGTTATAGTGTAATAAACCCATTCTGAGTGATTCAAGACCCCTCCTCCTCCTCCTTTCATTTTGGGATCTTGCATCAGTCTGTTGGGGCTTATTACACAGTAACGAATACCTGACTGAACGTTATTCCTTACTCAGGAGTAGGATCGCTGCAGATAGTTGAGTGGGAGGAAAGAGTTTGCTGCTGGAAAGAAAAGTGATGAACAGAACGCTTCCCTTTGCCCTTAGTGGCATATGCTGATTCTGTGCATTTGCCCTTCACTGACCTAGCACATCCGCTAAGTCCTCAGCGACTTTTTGACTTTTGACTTGTTTTCCTCCCCTTCGCTAAATGAAGTCAAATCGTCTCAGGCTTACAGCTATTGACAACCATTTCTGTGGTTAACACAACCCTCCGAAGACCTGAGCACGACTTTATGATTCATTTTCATCAACACGGCATACACTACTTACTCCAGGCAACTGTAGGAAAAAAAACGAATGCTCCTATGTATAAATGTGTCAAATTTGCATTTACAATTTATTCCAAAAAGCCTCGGAAAAATTGCTGTTTTGATTCTGTGTCTCGAGACAGTGTGGGGGTTGATCGCAAACTTCTGAGCAACTCTATTCATTATGTTCAGAGCAGCGTGAATTATAATTTGTGAAGTGTACCAAAACCAAGTCGCAAAAGCAGTAATAAAGAATCATAGAAATTAATTATTTATTTGAGTAGCATTAATCTCTAACAAAGTGAGCAATGGCAGGAGATTTTGAGAAAAACAAACAAACAAACAAACAAATGATCAGTGCCCCTCCATCAGATGCATGCCCTCACAGTATAGTGTGATTTTTCACCTTTCATTTTAGATAATATATTTAAGTTTATTTGACTAATATATTCAACTGTTAAGACATGGTCCCTGCTATAGAGTATTTGGTGTTAACAGAATGGCAATCATCAAGTTAGTGCTACTGTATGTCTTATTAAGGCCTTGTGTTATGTCGTACAAGTGTAGTACTGTGGTAGTGGAGTCTTTTCAACAACTATTACAACGTTCCATTGGTGGAACTTTCAGTTGTTCATCAAATTGTTATGTGGCCAAAGGTTGATCGTTTTGCCCTCCATGGGCTATAAGTGCACAAGTGAGTTTAGAGAATGGGGCCACCTCTTTGTAGTCACACTGAGAGACAATTTCACCTGTAACCTGTGGTGCATTTCTCAAAAGATAAGTTATTAGCCTGTTAGTAACTTCGGTAGTTGCCAATAGGAAAATGCATTAAAACAACAAAGTAGCTAATGTAGTAAGCACCTTTGTTTTCGAGAAATGCACCCCTGTACAGTAAGAAAACTGAAATGTTTTCCAATATTTGGTTTAAAGGTTTTATCATCTCATAATGATGAACAGACAGGATATGAGTTGGAGCGGGAGAGAGATGGGGTAGGGTTGGGGTAAATGACCCAGGCCGGACTCGACCTGAACCCCAATGAGCATCTACAGTACTGTCTATGGTCAGGTGCATTAGCGCACTACTCCACATCACCCCAAAAACGAATGTTTCTATCGCACACAATTATCCAGGCACTGTGTACTGTGTACACCCCTGGGTCAGAGTCAACTCACTCGCCTAAAACATCAAAATTAAAAAAAAAAAAAACTCTGGCTGGCTCCTGTCAGACGTTGTGTATATTTATTATCCAGAGGATGGAAGACCAAAATGTGTCCCTGATTAAAACCTGTGAGTCCCTGGGGAGAGCATGGGCCAGGTGGCACCTGGGAGGTTGGGGACAGTAGGTCCCATCGCGCAGGCTCGCACACACAACAAACAAACATGCACTCTGGGTGCAGCCTACTCTTTGACTTTCATATATTACCGGGCCAACCACAAGTCAGCTACAAAGCTTCCTGTTAGTTTTATTTTAGTAGGTCTGGGGTCAGATGCTGCCACAAATCCGAGGGCCATTACGGCGTTGTAAACCTTTCCCGGGACAATTTAGGAGTCCAGGTGAGAAGAGAAGAGACGAGACGACGGTGTGTGTGTGTGAGTGTGTGACTCTGTGTGTGTGTGTGTGTGTGTGTGTGTGTGTGTGTGTGTGTGTGTGTGTGTGTGTGTGTGTGTGTGTGTGTGTGTGTGTGTGTGTGTGTGTGTGTGTGTGTGTGTGCGCCTGTGCCCGTGCGTGCGTGCGTATTACTTGTAAACAATGCACCTGAAAGAAAACTCCCCATAGACATCCGTGCTATGAGCCAAATTTCTAGGAGGTGGAGCATTTTATGGTTTTATTCACCTGTTATCTGGATAGCCAAGACACCCTTCCTTTATGAAATACTTCCTCTCTTTCATACTCTCTCGTTCTTTCTATCTGTCTCTCTCTAGTCTCTCTAACAATCTCTCTTTAGGTTTCTTTTTCACACACTCTTTAGTTTTTTCTCTCTTAGTCTCAGTCGCTCTCTCACTGTCTCTCCATCTCTCTCCATCCCCCACTTCACCCTCACTGTCTCTCCCCCCATCTCTCTCTCTCTCTCTCTCTCTCTCTCTCTCTCTCTCTCTCTCTCTATTTAGCCCATTAAGATGTACTCCAGACTCCTGCCAGACTGAAGGGCTAGGAAAAAGCCCAGCCTTCTCAAGGCATGCCAGCATAACAGCCTCCCTCTCAAACATCTGACTGGACCTGGGGCACTCTTTCCAGGAGAGAGAGAAACACACACACGCACGCATGCACGCATGCACGCACGCACGCACGCACGCACGCACGCACGCACGCACGCACGCACGCACGCACGCACGCACACACACACACACACACACACACACAACAACAACAACAACAACAAAAACATAGCGTCTCTCTCTCTCTCTCTCTCTCTCTCTCTCTCTCTCTCTCTCTCTCTCTCTCTCTCTCTCTCTCTCTCTCTCTCTCTCTCTCTCTCTCCCCCCATCTAACTGGACCAGGGGGTGAATTAAACAGCTGGGTGGAGCCAGTGGCGGATGCCATGTCGCTTGTTGAGTCTTCAGAGTAATTAGCTGCCAATCAAAGGGCTGTGATTATGCAAACACAATAATCCCCACAGCAAGGCCCACCCTCCCGCCGCACGGGGGGCGTACGGACACTACAAAGAACAATAGCTAGATACAGCACAGCGCAGCAGTACCATGTCGAGGGAAGGGTTTGTAGAAAAAAAGGATGGCTAAACAAACAAAAATTAAGCCCACGTATGCATTTCAAAGACAGTGCAAGCTCGCCGATACATTCCCCGCAGACTCCTAATAGCTAACTCTCCTCGCCGGCGAACATAATCAACAACTTGCTTAACGCATTCTGAGCTAAAAAAAACCCTACTCGCAATCTTTATTAATTCATAAAGACCACACCATTTTGTCTGGCCCGTCACTCAAGAGCCGTATTTTTGTAATATGTTTAATTATGCATCACCTATTGTTTATTTATGTTCTACAGATTATTAACGGTACCTCAAAGGGTGGGAGTAAAAAAAATGACGTACAGTACACTTAGTAAACAAAACACACCATTAGTTAGACCTTACTTTCGGGGGTGCTGTGGCGCAGCGTGCTAAGCCCCCAACATTTGGGCTTGCATGGCCACGGGGACCCCGGTTCGAGTCCGGCCGGGGTCATTTCCCGATCCCACCCCGTCTCTCTGTTCCACTCGCTTCCTGTCACCGTCTCAGACTGTCCTATCAAATAAAGGCATAAAAGCCCCTAAAAATCTATTTTAAAAAAAAGAATTAGTTAGACCTTACTTTCAGCAGGATGAACCTCGGGCGGCAATGCTGCAGCATGCTAAAAGGATTGCTTTGTGTCAGGGCAGAGGGTAAAGGGAAAACAGTGTTGCAAGTCATGCTCTGGTTTTGAGTGGCCGTGTTTGGTTCCCAAAAGTGGGCATTGCAAAATGCCTTTGCTCTGAAAAATGGATATATGTTCCAGAAAATTCACAGTGGCCGCGATGGTGACTTTCCATCAATGTCACACACATGCAAACAAATGTGTTTTGAGCCAAAGGGATCCCCGGGACACGTTCAACTGGACATCACAGCTGGACCCCAGGCTGGACCTGGCCTACATTTCTAGCAGTAACACAGTGGTCACTTAGATGATGAACAACGCATAGTATTCAGGGCTAAGGACAAAGATCCTTGATGTCGCCGACTGACTGGGAATCGCGAAATAACATGGAAAACTACTGTAAATCTAAAGAAGTATGGATTAAGATAGATACACAGAAAGAAAGAAAGAAAGAAAGAAAGAAAGAAAGAAAGAAA
>NC_085863.1:51536259-51546259 GCF_034702125.1 Engraulis encrasicolus
GCGCCTTTCAAAATACCCAAGGACACTTTACAATCAAAAACAAATACATAACAGTAGAGAAAGTATAACAAAGCTTCAGTGAATTAACAATAGGAGAGTAATAAAAATGCAAGAATAAAATAGAAATAAAAGTAACTTACAATAAAATAAATGTTTTTTTTTAAATAAGAAAAAAGAAGTAGAATGCATTTGAAAATAGAATAAAAATGAGTGGGAAAAATAATATGTAAAATAAAATAAAAAAAATAGACTGATAATTAAAATAAGTGGAAGTGCCTGTCAGTGAAGTTAAAAAGCAGAAGAGAAAAGGTGTGTCTTTAGCTTAGATTTGAAAGTAGATAGTGAAGAGCATTGACGAAGTGAAAGTGGAAGAGAATTCCAAAGTTTGGGGCCAACAACACTAAATGCCCTGTCGCCCATGGTGCGCAGGTGTGTGGAGGGAACAGTAAGGAGGAGTGAGTCAGTGGATCGTAGTGTGCGGGTGGGATTGTATGGGGTGAGGAGACTTGTGATGTAGGAGGGTGCAAGGTTGTGCTGGGCCTTGTATACGAGGAGGAGAATTTTGAAATGGATACGTGAATGGATCGGAAGCCAGTGTAATTGATAGAGGATAGGGGTAATGTGATGCCAGGGTCTGGTGTGTGTAAGTAATCTAGCTGCTGAGTTTTGAATGTATTGTAGACGGTTTATCAATTTAGTGGGGAGACCAATGAGTAGGGCATTGCAATAATCTAATCTGGAGGTTACGAAAGAGTGAATGAGGGTCTCAGCAGAGGTAGGGGTGAGAGAGGGGCGGAGTCTGGAGATGGTTTTAAGGTGGAAAAATGCAGTTTTGGTGAGGTGTTTAATATGGGATTCAAAGGAGAGCGAAGAGTCGATGATGACGCCCAGATTTTTTACTTCAGAGGAAGTGGAGGTAAAATAGTCAGGGATAGAGAACTGAGAAAGGTTTATCTTTCTAAGTAATGATGGGGTGGCGATGATGATGGCTTCGGTTTTGCTTTGATTAAGTTTAAGAAAATTTTGGGTCATCCAATTACTAATTTCATTGAGGCAAGTTGTTAAGTTAGCAAGGGGGAGTGGATGGGAGGGTTTAGTGTGTATGTAGATTTGGGTGTCATCTGCATAACAATGGAAATTTAGGCCATGTTTTCGGAGAATGTTACCAAGGGGAAGAATATAGATGATGAAGAGTAGGGGGCCTAAAACTGAGCCTTGTGGAACACCATGTGTGAGGAGTGAATTTGGAGACCGGAAATCACCAATAGAGACAAACTGCTCTCTTCCAGTTAGATAGGACCTGAACCATGAGAGTGCAGTACCATTGATGCCCAGTAGGGTTTCCAGCCTTGTGAGAAGGACGTTGTGGCAGACTGTGTCAAAAGCAGCTGTTAAATCAAGTAGCAGGAGGATACTGAAATGGCCTGAATCCGCAGCTAATAAAAGGTCGTTTACGACCTTGACTAGTGCAGTTTCAGTGCTATGCTTAGCCCTGAACCCAGACTGCAGTTCCTCCCATAGGCTAAATGATGTCATGTGTTCTTGAAGCTGTAAGGCCACAGTACGCTCTAGCAGCTTGGAGATGAAGGGAAGGTTTGAGATGGGACGGTAGTTTTTAAAATCATCCGCTGCAGCTCCAGCTTTTTTGAGGATAGGCGTGATGGCTGCAATCTTTAGGGAGTTTGGAACTATGCCTGTCAGGAGAGAAGTGTTAATCATGTTGGTAAGGAGGGGACTGAGAACTGGTAGAGAGGCCTTGACAAGAGAGGAGGGCATAGGGTCAAGGAGACAGGTGGTAGGCCTGGCCTTCGTGGCAAGATCACAGACAGTTTCAATATTAACGGGAGAGAAGGAGGAAAATAGTTGTGGAGGTGGCTGAAGAGAAGGGCTGTCATCTACAGTGGGAGAGGGGAGAGACTGTAGTTGAATGTAAATGGTGTTAATTTTGTTATTAAAATAATTCAAGAACTCACAGCAGAGATCAGTTGAAGGGGTAAGTGGGAAGGGTTTGGATGGTTTGAGGATATTGTTAACAGTGCAGAAGAGGGCTCTGTGATTGCTCTGGCCTGTGCTGATAATAGAGCTGTAATACGAGGACCTAACCTTGTTAAGGGCTTCCTTGTATGCCAGGAAATGGTCATTAAAGGCAAGCGCATAACAGTAAGCCCAGTCTTTTTTACTGGGACGCTCAAGCCTGCTGCCAGCTGCCTTCATTTCCCTACGCTCAGATGTAAACCAAGGAGCTGAGTGAGAAAAGGAGACAACACGCGTTTTCAGGGGGGCAAGTTTGTCAAGTGTAGAGGAGAGATTAGAGTTATATGATGACACAAGTTCATCAGAGCACAGGCTGGGAGGCAGCACTGACAGCTGAGATTGTAAAAGCTCTGTTAACTCAGTTATGTTGATGTTTTTAGTATTACGGTATGTGATGGAGCGAAGGGGACGGCGGTGGTGCTGAGGAACAGGGATAGCAAGATGGAAAAGAACAGCTATGTGATCAGAGATTGACAGATTTTTAGGCACAATGTTATATGGTGATGTACCACTGGAGCACACAAGATCTAGTGTGTGACCTTTGGAGTGTGTAGGGAAATGTATGTGCTGGGTAAAGTCAAAGCAGTTTAAAACATTTAAGAATTGAATGGCAAAGTTACAATTATGAGATTTAACATGAATATTGAAATCACCCAAGACCAGGATGGAGGAGTACTTGGGACATACATAAGAGAGCAGCTCAGTAAATTCACTTATAAAGACAGAGGATGCCTTGGGGGGTCTATAGACAAGTAATAAGAGTAAAGGTTGGCTCCCAGTAAACTTTACAGCCAGACATTCAAAAGATGCAAATAGCTGCAGCGGCACAGACACGGGATTAAAAGCACAGCGGTGAATAACAGCCAAACCTCCCCCGCGCCCTGAGAGGCGGGGCTTATCAATAAAAGAATAGCCAGGAGGTGATGCTTCATTTAACGACATATAATCATGAGGAAGTTGCCAAGTTTCTGTTAGACACATGAAGTCCAGGTCCATATCTGCAATTGCATCATTAATAAATGGCCCTTTGTTGTTGAGGGACCGAACATTTAAAAGAGCAAAGGACGAGAGTGTGGCAGACCCAAGATTAGAAGAGGGCTCCGAAAGTTTTACAGTACATAAATTGTCCACATTAACAGAACGAGCAAGCAACTTACGAGAGACTCTGTTGTTGCATTTAGTCCGATGATGTGGAATTCCAGGGTGGTGGTGGCGCATTTCACGGTTCAGCTTCGAAAACACACGTGAATCCGTAATTGCCAACGGATCAGAATGAAACGCTCCAGTGGACCGTGACTCGGCCGTCGGAGACGAGATAGTCACATGAGCAGGCACATCTGCACCACCACCATCCAGATGGACGGGAAGAGACGGATGAATCGCTCCTCTGGACATAAGACATTGGCCAACAGCAATCGCAGACGTGACGATGGTAGGGGACACAGTCTCTGCGTCGTTACACCCCAGTTGCTGGCCAGCAGACGAAGACAAGCCGACGGTAGGGGCAGACACAGTCTCTGAATTTCTGCCATGATGGTCGGCAGGAGCAGTCCAGGACGAGACGAACGGATGGTCTGTGTTGGCCAGACCACTGGCAGGGGGAGAGAAGGCATCGGAGAGGTGAGACCTCTCCAAACAGACCTCAACCACTGTAGACCATGGCGCACCGGTCAGTGGATCAGGAGAGCGGATCTCATCATCCCTCCAGGAACTGGACTCACAGTTGCTTTGCGAGGCCTCCGGGCCAGCGCGCACCAACAGGGACTTCGTAGTCGGAGAGAGACAGTTGACGATTTCATGATCGAACAGTCTTTGGGACCGGCGTCTCCCGCGGTGCAGATAGCGCTTCCTCTTTACAATTCCTGCATCTCGGCAAAGTTCATGCACATTCGCACTGATGGGGACTATGAAGGATGACAGGTGTTGAAGTTGGTCACTCGTATACTTCAGTCCACCCATAGATCTAAGCAAAGGCTTTCAATTTCAAGCAGAGTGACAGTGGCACGGCACAGCGCAGTGCAGCGCAGACCTCACCGAGAGCCAGGTCAACTTGCCACGATGAAATAAAACAGATAAAACAAGAGTAACGACAAATAAAACAAGGGATGAATACCCGAAATATAGACACTAACTATACACTAAATTGAGTAAATAAAAATAAAGAGCAAAATATAAAAAAGTATGAAAAACTCAAATAAAAACAAGGACACGGAGGCAAGTGAGGTCATAGTTCAAAACACAAACAGAAAAAAAGGGGGAATTACACAGAAACCCACATGTAAATAAAGAAAATTACATAAAGAGAAAAGAACACCACTCAATAGAAATAAAAATGACAAGTGCCCAAATGTACAGTGCGATCCATCACCAAAGACATGTCTCATGTCAAGTTATTCAATAGTTCTGTACAAAACAAAAGGGGGATAATCCATAATATACCAAAGTCAAGATAAGTAGCCTATAAAAAAGGTTTTATATCGAAGTCCTCATTTAGCCCATGGGGTGACATAGTATTCAGCGCATATATGTGGTAAGTCTCACGTTGCAAAAGCAAACGGTCGTGATTGCCGCCTCTAGGAGGCCTCTCCACTCTCTCAATCCCCGTATATCTGAGTGTGCAGACATTGTGGCCCGCTGCCAGGAAGTGCGCTGCTACTGGGTTGCGTGTGTCACCGCATCGAATATTACTACGATGTTCCGAGATGCGTGTGCGTAATGGTCTGCTCGTCTTACCCACATACGCAAGACCACACGGGCATTTAAGTAAATATACGACAAACGGAGTGTTGCAATTAATGACACCACGAATGTTCAAAGTCTTGCCTGTGTGTGGATGTGTGTATGTTCTGCTTCTCATTGTATAGCCACATTGTGCGCAGTTGCCGCATTTGTAGTTGCCATCGGGGATGTTAAATGGATTTTGTCTGCTCTCGTGGGTGTGAGATTTCACCAACTTGTCCCTTAAATTTGGGGCACGTCTGAAAACTACTGTCGGTGGGGCAGCGAAGATCCCTTTTAGTTTGGGGTCTGTCTCCACTACGTGCCAGTGTTTGCGAATGATCTTTTTAAATTCAGATCCCAACGGTGAGTATTTGGTTATGCACAGTGTCGAATTTTGTTTCTGTGCTCGGACAGATTTTGGGATTAAACATTCGTCTTGTGTGACATGGGCGAAGCGTTCGCTTGCTGCGTCAACCCATTGTTGTTTGTAGCCCCTTTCTTGAAACCTCTGGGACAGATCAGAGGCCTGTGACGCGTACCGTTGATCTGAACTACAGATGTGCCTGGCACGATGGAATTGGCTAATTGGTAGGCTTTTAATAAGGTGACTGGGGTGGTAGCTGTCACCCCGGAGGATGGTATTTCGATCAGTAGGTTTTTGCGCCCGCCTCTTCCTTCAAGAGTCTTTAAAAGAACTGTCATGTTACACAAACTCACATACACCTGACGAAGACCAGACTGCATGGTCGAAACGTTGTGTTAATAAACCTGGAGCAGCAACAGTGTGCGGACCTTCCTTCTTTTCATGTTTTATATTTTCAGATGTGCCTATTTCACAACTCCCGCTGCAAGCGGAGAGGCTGAGGCTGAGGCTGATATAGTGAAGGTGCCATGCAGAGCAGGGCGGGGGTTCAACACAGCACCACCGAGTTCTCCACATCCAGCCATTCAATATCCAGAATCCCAATAGCATCTCAATCCCACTCCATTCCAACCTAGGGGTGTAAATCACAGCCTCCATGACAATACGATTCGATATCGATTTCCCAAGGCAGCCATTCCATTATTTTCGATATTTAAGAATACACCACGATACAACACGATTATTTTTTTTTCAATTGCTTTTCCACTTCTATTATGTTATGGAGCTAAAGCAGGGGCAAGCCCCCACCCACCCCAAAAACTACATCATAACATTGCCATGACAATACAGAGAGCCTTAAAGGGACACTGTGTGAGATTTTTAGTTGTTTATTTCCAGAATTCATGCTGCCCATTCACTATTGTTAGCTTTTTCATGAACACTTACCACCACCATCAAATTTTAAGTATTCATTATGACTGGGAAAATTGAACTTTTCATACATGAAAAGGGGGATCTTCTCCATGGTCCGCCATTTTGAATTTCCAAAAATAGCCATTTTTAGCTGCAAAAATGACTCTACTTGGACCATACTAGAAAATATTTGTTTATTACTTTTGTTTATTATTTGTTTAGAAAACTTTCATGTAAAGATCAAATTTGGCAATTGGCAGCCCAGTTTCAATGAGCAGCATAGTTGCAGTACCTTTTTTGACCATTTCCTGCACAGTGTCCCTTTAAGTAACAGGTCAAGATATAGTCATTATAATTTTGTTGCAAGTAATTTTATAACATAGCCCTGCACAAAAAGGGGTTAATATCCACTAGCCTCTCATAGTCATCTCCCACGCCTCAACACGCCTCACCCCAGTCTAGCTGTCCACACACGCAATACCCAACACCCATCACCCCAGCCCACCAGAGTCCACCCCAGCCCCCTGTGTTCTCTGACAGACCCCTGCATCTCCTCAGCCCAATCCCCGGGGGGAAAAGAGGAAGAGGAAGAGGAGGAGGAGGAAGAGGAAGTTGCTTTCCCGCTAACTGCCACCCCTTCTCATAAGGAACCGTGCTCCAATTAAAGGCAATAACATGGAATGGAGAAAGAAAAAAAAACTTGTCTCCTACTCCGAGACCGCTCCAAGCTGCGTGTTACCCAATTATTCCATATCAATGGCCCCTTATCTCTGACAAGAGACGCCACAAAAGCGAGTCGATATTCAGCCCGCAGGAGAAAACAAGTGCCGCAAATTCAATCGCGCGTCCGCACACGTGACGGCCGGGCCAACGTTATAAAAACAGTTAGCATAGGCGTTCCACCCTCTTTTTGACCTGTGCTCTGTCGAGATGTGCTGTTTTTGTCGAGATGAGCTACAAATGGGCAGTTAATATAAATATAATATAAATATAAATATATAAATGAAGAGCTCTTTTCCAAAATGAGATATATCCATTTCATAGAATGTTGGGAAATTGACATTTTTGTATTGGGCATTCCATTGAAATGCATTGCAAAATGCATTTTTATAGAGGTTTTAAAGTATGTTCTCAAAATATTTGAATGGCAAGAATTCACACATAGATGATACGAAATCTTAACATTCAAACCCAATATTAAAATGCAAAAAGTCAAAAATGGTGGATATAGCGTTTTGGAAAAGAGCTCTTCAATTATATAAATATATAAATATATAAATATATAAATATACAAATATAAATACAAAAAGCCCAAACCATAATCCTAACCCCTTGGCAACTATGGTGGTGGGTTTTAATGGGTTGGTAGCCCTGCTCGACAGGTAGCTCATATCATCACAACCAGGACCACTGACAGCTTTTTCTGAGCCGAGGACAAAGTCATCTGAAAGGGCTCCCAACCCAACACATACAATGTAATGGACACCCAATTCAGCACTCTGGGCCTGGGACAACAGACCTGTCTGTCCCCCCATGACGGCGGGCCTGGTCACAACACATCGTGATTACAGTACTGCCTTCCGGTCATCTCTTCCTCCCTCTCTCCCTTCCTCCCTCTCTCCATCCCTCTCTTTTCACTCTCCCCACCTCTCTCTTTTTCCCTCTCCCCTTTTCCGACTTGACGACCAGACCAAGGCTGCCTCACTACGGCACACACTGTGGTAATGGCTTACAAGGTTAATGAGGGTTAAACAGACACAATGCTGTTGGACTATATATCATAGAGGAGAGTGTCAGGGAGGGGATTGAATGGGTTTGTGCAAGTGAAGTGTGTGTGTGTGTGTGTGTGTGTGTGTGTGTGTGTGTGTGTGTGTGTGTGTGTGTGTGTGTGTGTGTGTGTGTGTGTGTGTGTGTGTGTGTGTGTGTGTGTGTGTGTGTGTGTGTGTGTGTGTGTGTGTGTGTGTGTGTCTGTGTGTGTCTGTGTGTGTGTTGTGTGTGTGTGTGTGTGTGTGTGTGTGTGTGTGTGTGTGTGTGTGTGTGTGTGTGTGTGTGTGTGTGTGTGTGTCTGTGTGTGTGTGTGTGTGTGTGTGTGTGTGTGTGTGTGTGTGTGTCTATACTTATGTTATTACTGAATGCGTGAGAATGAAAATGAAAATCTATACAGTATGTGCACATGAATGTGTGTGTGTGCATAAGCATATGTATGCGCACATGATCCTATGTGGAAGCGTGTCTGAATGTGTGTGTGTGTGTGTGTGTGTGTGTGTGTGTGTGTGTGTGTGTGTGTGTGTGTGTGTGTGTGTGTGTGTGTGTGTGTGTGTGTGTGTGTGTGTGTGTGTGTGTGTGTGTGTGAGTATGTGTGTGTGTGCGCATGTACGTATGTGTGTGTCGGCGTGTGAGTCTGTGCGCGTGGACACCTCTGATAATGTAGGTGGGCATTATGTGGGTGGGGGTGGGGGTATGGGGGTTGGTGGGGGCTAAGCCTATGTGAAATGCAGATGGGATTGGGTTCGCTGCGGGTGCCAGCTTGGAAGAAAAAGGCCCGTCTATCTGTCTTTGTTCATTGCCACAGAAGATAGCAGAACCCTGCCTGCCTGCCTGCCTGCCTGCCTGCCTGCATTGGCACTCAGCGCAGCTCGGCAGGACCGCTGATAGCTTTGGCAGGGCCCAGGACATCAAAAACCACCTCCCCCCCTAAGTCATTACGTACAATAATAATAATAATAATAATAATAATAATAATAATAATAATAATAATAATAATAATAATAATAATAATAATAATAATAACACATTTCATTTTAAGCACCTTTCAAGATACCCAAGGTCACTTTTCATTAAAACAGAGAAAAAACGGTAGAAGAAGTAATAACAAAGCATCAATGTAATGAGAACCCAATTCTGTGCCTGCCCCCTTTCTGGGCCCTGGACAACTGACCCCTTTTGCCACCCGTTGGCTCCCCTACAGTTCGGCACAGAACTGGAAACAGCGCTCAGGCAGGCAGGCAGGCAGGCAGGAAGGCAGAGCTGACCCATGATTCACCCGCGCCGGGCAGCAACTCTATTAAACTGACAGAGGGATGGCTGAATGATATGGGTCATCTTTTACACACTTGCTCAAACACTCAAACACGCTCTCTCTCTCTCTCTCTCTCTCTCTCTCTCTCTCTCTCTCTCTCTCTCTCTCTCTCTCTCTCTCTCTCTCTCTCTCTCTCTCTCTCTCTCTCTCTCTCTCTCTCTCTCTCACACACACACACTCCCTTTGTTAATATCAACACACACACACACACACTCTCTCTCTCACACACACACACACACACACACACGCACACGCACACGCACACGCACACGCACACGCACACGCACACGCACACACACACACACAACAATTTTCCCACTATTTCTCTCTCTCTCTCTCTCTCTCTCTCTCTCTCTCTCTCTCTCTCTCCCTATCTCCAGCTGACACATGCCAGGCTATTTTTCTCGATTTCTAAACACAGTGAGAGGCCATGGCTCCCCCCGTGCCCGGGGGGTTAAACATCATTTATAAAGCACCGAAACACCTGAAACAAACTTTGGCCCACCTCCCCCTGAACCAGGAAGCTGCACTTCTTCTCAGTGCGTACTATGATATTCTATGAAGATTTAATAATAATTTCCCATACATTCTTATTTCAGTTTCTGCGTGATGGATTCAGCTTTCTCATGAGAGTTCTTCAATATTCATTTCTGGTGTTTTATATTTCATCACTGGACTATCATTTGTTAGGCTCCTAATAGAAAGGAAAAAAGGTGTTACCTGCACGAAATAGTGTAGATTTGTAGTGTGAGTAAGAGTATGGAGCGTTTGTGGAATTTTCCCGTTATGACTGCAAATGTAACGCTGTCCCCATAACATTATTATGAATTGTGTTTTCACAGTTGAAGTCATTTTTCTCTGTGTACTGCATGTGTAAACCTTAGATAAGC
>NC_085863.1:51556259-51563759 GCF_034702125.1 Engraulis encrasicolus
ACGGGGACAGGGGGACAAGGTCTCCCCTCCTCATCAATCCATCCTGCCCATCGATCAATCAGCATCAATACATTAGCAGCGAAAGTGCAGCGCGAGGCTTTAATCCTTTGTGTCAAAAGGAAGAGGAGGAGGAGGAGGAGGGAGGGAGGAGGGAGGGATGGGAGAAAGGGGTTGGGGTTGATGGGGGGATGGGACGCAAGGGTAACGCTAGGGACACAGACGTGAATTTGGCCAAGCGCAGCAAACTTCGCCATTCATTCCTATGAGGGAGGCAAGCGAACAGGAGCGAAGTGTACCGAAATTATTCTAACCAAGTTTAATATTATGCAAATGAAGGGTGAATTTCGCCTGCGGCGGCCAGTCAAATCAACAACATAACTGTTTCATACCATTTGATTTGCCGTGGCGACCTGATGTCAGAATGGAACACTAAATTTTGCCTCTCTTCGCCTCGCTCGTTTCGCCTGCTATGTACAGTATCCCTAGCGTAAGGCCAGACGAAGGGTGAGGGCGGGGACAGTGAGAGGGGAGGGGGTGAGAAGAGGTGAGACGAGGTAATGGGTCATTGTTTTGAAACTCGGGAGTCGGAAACCCGCTGACCCCCCGCCTCGGGAAAGTTCAATAGAACGGTTACTCAGATCAGGGTTTCCCCAACACAAACTCGGAGCAGTTCGGTGTACTCTGAGTCAGTTAAACATTAGTGTTTTCAGACATTTGTATTATCCTCAACTGTAGCAATAGTACGCATTTACGACAGATGTCAGGAAAACTAACTCGGGGACAACCGAGTTTCAAAAGAATGAGCCATAAGACTGTATGGAAGGGTGAACCCAGAGACATTGCTGGTCGTCACTGAGAAGGGAGCGGTGGGATGGGTGATAAGATGGGATGGGATGGGAGGGTGAGAGGGGGGTGAGCTCGGGTGAGAGGGGGGTGAGCTCGGGTGAGAGTAGTGGGTGGTGAAGCCAAAAGCATCGCTGGCTGAAGGTGGGTGGGTGATGGGGAGGGTGAACTCAGAGACATCTCAGACTGCCAAAGGAAGGGCGGGTGGTTGGTGGGAGGTGGTGAGAAGGGGGGTGGTGAGAGAGAGAGAGGGGGGGGGGGGGAGAGGAGAGGTGAGGTGGGGTGGGGTGGGGGTGGGAACCCAGAGGCATTGCTGGCTGCCATCACAGGGATTATTCGCACTGACTGATGACTCTGATGCGCTCGTCGAGCACAAATCACGGAAGAGAGCAAGCACACCACACCACACCACACCACACCACCAGCAGCAGCAGCACGCCTCATGCCAACCTGCAATGCATCCGCAACAAAAAGCAACAAAAAAGATGGGAGAGAGAGAGAGAAGAGATGGGAGAGAGAGAGATGGGAGAGGGAGAGAAAGTGCAGGGACACTCGGAGAGAGATAACAAAGTAAGATGAGAGGGAGAGATAGGGAGGGAGAGGGAGAGAAAAGTGTGAGAGAATGAGAGAGCTGGTGATAGAAGAGGGAGGTAGAGAGAGATAGAGGAAGAGATAGAGGGCGATAGAGTGAAATGAGAGAGGAAGAGAGACAGGGCGAGAAAGCAAGTGACAGAGGGAGAAAAGGGGAGAAGAGAGAGGGGCAACTAAGTGATAAAGAGGTAGAGAGGAGACGAGCGAAAGAGCAAATGTGACAAAAGAAAGAGAGATGGAGGAAGATAAAGAGAGGGATGGACAGAGCACGAATCAGTCAGTGAGCCAGGTGGCAGAAAGATGGATCTTATTTCCTATGCATTCAGGCATACCCCTCTCTCTCTCTCTCTCTCTCTCTCCACCCACACGAGCCTCTCAGCTCACTGCACCACAGACAACCAATACAGGAGAGGAACAATAGACTTGTCTGCTTTGTCACCTTTCCAAGGCAATACGTTCCATCTCAAATCAACTCTCTAAATGCTTCAGTAAATGTCACTAATCCAAATTAGGCTGAATGCGATGTTATTTATGAATCTACTTGCTGCAAACAGCCATCCTCCCGGCGAGATCGACACATTGAATTCTGAGTCCGCCTCCACAAGCTTACAGTACCTCGGTGAGGTTAAAATAAGTTATGTAGACAGGATTCATGCAAAGGTGCAAAGGCCGGAGCCCGCTGGATAACAGCCAGGGCATGATGCGCAGCATGTTAAATAGATCGGACAACTTAAACAGAAAACGTCTGTCAAACATATACTGTAATAGGCACTGGATACCTCAGGTTTCATTTTAGTTTGACAAGAGCGCCAACGGCTATATTCCATCCGTGTGCATCAGTTCATATCAGTTATCACAGAATGAAACTTTAAATTGACTTAACTCAATTTCGACTCAATTTAACTCAACTCAATTCATTAGTCTGACTGGGTATCACTTGTATGCAGTGTGTGCTGTGGGGATGGGGCTGAGGACCAGGTAGGAAAGCTCATCATGGCCAGAGCCATATAAAAACGGGAAAATTGTGCACATCCCATGTCGAGATACGGCACACAATTTGATCTGTCAACTCTTAAGACAAGATTGCTGTAATAAATTTGTTGTTACTGCAATGACAATGGCCAAGACATGATGAATTACTAAAGGCTCTTTGTAATGTGGTAATAATAATAATAATAATAATAATAATAATAATAATACTAATAATAATAATGATAATAAAGTTTGATATTATAATTATTTTACAATTATAAAATAATTAAGGGCTCTCTGTGTAATGTGGTAGTAGTCTAACACAATAAAAGTACCATCTTTTCTACTAGTACAGTGTTACACAAATGGAACGGTGCACATTACGATGAAATCTTTTTTTGCGGTTTATTTCATGTCAGATGATAAAACACCCTACGGATTGGAGGATTTCAGATATACTGCCTTTATGACCTTATGGGAACAGTGAATACCTATGAGAACAGTAAATACCTACCCTAGGTCATGAGATTTCAGTGACAAAGATGTGATCTAAACTCTATATCTGAAGGCAGTTTTGACACAATACATACTGCCCTTTGGCTTTGAAACGTGTGAATATATGTCACCTTTCAGAGACTATTTTAGTGGCACTACCGCCTGGCTTTTGTTAGAGTAGATTTGTGACAGCAGGTGACAATGTGTGCCCTTCAATGATCATATCACACATGACACTTTTCATGACCTTTCATGAAGAAACTTTGTGAGAATAGCATTGTGCTGGCTGTCAAAGTCATCCATGACATACATACGTAGGTAATACTATATGTCACCTTTAGAAGAATCTTTATAAGGGCAGCCCCCTTGCACGGGTGAGGCATAAATGCAATTTCATTGTGTGCAGTGCGCACTTGTGTGCTGTGGAGTGCTGTGTCACAATGACAATGCGAATAAGAGTTTCCCAGTCTGGCTTTCATGACCAAGGTTGTACTCACCCATGGCATAGGTGATCCACCTATAGGTGATCCTATGCCATGGACTTTCTTCATAAAAGAAGCTTTAAAAACACAGGATTATGGCAAGGCTCATATTCACCCACCGTTTAGGTCCCCCATACTCAAATAGCGGCCCGCGGGCCACTTGTGGCCCGCGGGGCATCTATTTGTGGCCCTCGAATAATTTTGAAAAAAAAATAAAATAAAAATAAATAATAATAATTTTTTTTTTTTTTTTTGTCCGATCGCGCTGCCGGCTCTTATTTTGAAATCGCGCCACAGACGCTAGGAAGATGCGTGCCGTGTCTCCGCCCCCCTCAATCAGTTTCTCCCTGCAGGCTCAAAACAGAAGTGACTATGAGGGTGGCAGAGGCTGTTGTGAGGTAGACTACAGAAGGGAAGGACGGTAGAACTTGTAAATAAATTATTTACAAAGTTCTCTTTGCCTCGTTTTTGAAAGTAATGGTCCACATTTCATTGCATACAGTGTGTTAGGACTTCGAATTGGTTTAGCACTAGCTGTAGCTAGTTGCTAACACAAATGAAGGCAAATTGTGTTTGAGCTCTGCTGGCAGCTAACTAGGGGTAGCCTACTTAAAAACGAATTGCTTGATAAACTTTTCACACTTTTAAACAGTCCCCAAATAGTTCGTTTGGAAAGCTAAGCCCCTCATAAGATTTCAAACAAAGTTATGAGCAACTTGATGATTTATTATTGGCTATTGCATTTAATCAACATTGCATCAATGTGCCATTTTCTTGTTGGCAAAACCTGGTGTCTTCCTATCTATGTGTCCTCTTTGTTGGGTCCATTATTGCATCTGATTCTCATCATGCATGTGAGAGCTGCATAAACAAAGTCATAATAAGCAACATTTGTTTGAAAAGTGTTATCTTCAGGCTTACTGGTTTTCTCACTAAGAAATAAATGTTTATGAATGTAGTCTGCAAATATAGGCTAATCTTATGTCATTTAAAAAAAATACTGAAGGGTGGGTGGCAATGACAGCAAGGCAGGCACCTCACCCCACAGTGCTCCAGAAAAATGCAGGCCCTTTATGAGAGAAATGTTCTCCCATCCTGTCACTGGAAACTAAATATCTGCTGTGGGTGTGAGTGCGTGTGTTTTGTGATTACAAAGGCCTTATCATTTTTTAATTTAAAAAAAAAAAAAATTTTGGTGGGGGTCGTGTCGTGTCAGCCCGGCCCGGCCCTTTATTGGGAGGAATTTTGAAAAACTGGCCCTTGGGGACTTTTAATTGAGTACCCCGGGTTTAGGTGATATCCTATTCCCTTCCCTTTCCCTTCCGCTCTACATCTGAAGGTTTATGAGAGCATTTTTAAGAGAGCGGGAGCCGTTGCCATTCATGACATTGGTCACGTTATGTCATGTAGAGCATGATCATGACCTATGAGTCATCGTACTCACCAACGACATAGCGGATATTATGTGATGTACATCCAGAGCAGCCTTATGACATAAGTTCTCACCCTCAACATAGGTGATATTATGTCACAATCAAGTACCATTATGAGCATAGTCGTACTCACCCACACCTTGAGTCACATATGGCATTCAACAGCATTATGAGGAGAATCGGACGGTACTCACCCACGACGTAGGTGAGCAGCAGGGCGAGGGTGACGGTGATGGCCGAGGCGCTGAGGGCCGTGCACTTCCAGTTGCAGCAGCGGTAGGGCTTGCTGAAGGAGAAGAGCGGCCTGGAGAGGGTGGTTCTGGGTAAGGGCCGTGGCGGCGGCGAGTACACCGTGTTGGAGGTGAGGGGGTAGTTTTGATTGGCCGCGCGGTAGAGGGTGGACGAGCCAGACGAGCCGTGCTTGAAGAGGAAGTGTCTGAAAGCAGGGAGAAATGAGGGTTTTGTTAATACATTTGGTCACGAAAAAGGGTTTTGTTAGTGCAATGCATTACAATACGGCAATATTTACAGAACAGTGAATGAATGTTGACAGTGACTGTTTCAGATTCAATTTATATGCACTTCCAAAAGATTAGTCAAGTTAAAACGAATGTCAGGCTACTTCCCCCTGGCAACTGATGGATCTGACCTTAAGATTACCATACGCTGGATGACATATGAAGAATTGAATGATTGGATAAATATGCATGTTGGCTGTACAAAATGTGTGTTATAGGGGTGATATAGGGGTGCATGATATTAGAAAAATATGCGATACACGATAACATGACTATACACTGCGATATTGATATTACTCACAATATTTAATATATACATATATTTTCCACTCTCTACTTGCCATTCTACACTTTATCATGTATAAAACAACTGAGAGCAATGCTTTATTTCCAACATTTTTTTAAAGAAAAAAACATGGCTAATATACAGCATCAACTTAAAATTTCAACATTTTTAATACATTTTTTAATGTTCACTTCTCACCAAATTTGCTGTTATTAAAAAAAATGTTTTTTTGTGATATGTGTGCAACTTTTGCGATACGTGCATTGCAAGCTGTGATATTGCTATAATGATACATTTTCGATATATTGTGCAGCCCTATCATGATCCTACTTACAAAATCCAACAAATAGATATGAAGCACTATGTTAAGAAGTAGAACAAAGCCCACTCTCTTGGGATTTCATGGGAGAGACACAAACAAAAACACACACACATGAGCGCTGCACGCACGTGCACATTCACTCACACACACTCACTCACTCACTCACTCACACAAACACACACACACACACACACACACACACACACACACACACACACACACACACACACACACACACACACACACACACACACACACACACACACACACACACACACACACACACACTCACACGCACACACGCACACACGCACAAAGACACACACACACACACACACAGACACACAGACACACACACACAGACACACACACACACACACACACACACACACACACACACACACACACACACACACACACACACACACACACACACACACTTTGATATTAAGACAGGAGATTTGAGTAAGAAAGGCCATGTTTACCGCAAGTGACATTAGGGCTGTTGTTGTTGGTATTCCCTTTGTTTTTCTTGGCTGTGAGTTTAGCGGTGAAATGACTGCGGGTACAAAGGAGTGTCTGTATCTGTTTGTTTTATCTGGTGGGGAAGCGAAAGCACGGCGCCGCAGGCAGGTAAGGCAGCGGAGAGCGTAGGTGCATGGGAGCTCGGTGAGGTAAGGTGAGGTGAGGTGAGGTAGGTTGAGGTGGGGTGGTTGTGGGTGGATAACGTCTGACAGGATGGGTTCTGCTTCCCCTAACAACTGTTTCGTTGCTGAATTCAGATGGATTTCTGTCTCCATACCGGGTTGCCATTATGCTCCTACACCTCTTGATCACCTCTGTTGGTGCCTTTTTTTCTGTTCAGAGATCAGATCGAAGCCAACCAACCTGCAGTTGACCCCAGGCCTTACATCGACTCAATAGGAGATCCATAGAAACTGCCCATATTGAACTTTGAGGCAGCTTCCCCCCAGACAAAAAAAGCCTCTTCTGGCCTCTTTTTTTCCACACAGCATATTGCTGTGAGCGCCAAAGCTCAGCTTGTTATCAATTACCTTGCCAAAGTGCTTGTACGGCAACAATTTTCTTTACCCTGACCTTTTTTCATATAAGTTTAACAGGGTCTGAACGCAGGTGTCCAAAATCAATGGGAGTGTCCAGGGTTTTTATCCAAAATATCCACAGTGGGACTTAGCACTTGACCGGTGGAGTGCACCTTTGGACCATACACATGGATTACAACAGTGCAATAGGAAGCACATGCTCCTGGTATTCGGCTGTGTTGTTTTGCCTGATGCTAAAGCATGTTAGCAGACTGGAGCCTTGTTGCATTGCCTATCGATATGGCACTTCAAGCAAGAAACTATCCAACGAACCGACAAACTAGCCCATCAATCAACCAACGAAAGCAACCAATCAACACAACGCCTGCCTGTTCACTTCACCAACCAAGCATTGAACCAACCGACTAGCCAACGAACCAATAAACTAACTGACTGACCAACCAACTGACAAATCAATCGTCCAGCTAATTTATCTAATGTGGCCATCGAAAACT
>NC_085863.1:51571259-51583759 GCF_034702125.1 Engraulis encrasicolus
CAGAGAGAAACAGAGCAGTGAGACAAAGACAGAATGAGAGAGAGAGAGAGAGAGAGAGAGAGAGAGAGAGAGAGAGAGAGAGAGAGAGAGAGAGAGAGAGAGAGGGAGAGGGAGAGAGTACGGATAGAAGCTTTATTATGCACTGCTTTGTATTACAACTGAAGCATAGTATTGCCCTTAGATAAAAAAAATCCTATTGCTATTACAGTCAGAGTTATGGGGTATGCTGTAAGCTTGTAAAACCTGATTATGAACTTCGCAATCCATCTCACAGCAGGGGAGAGCGTATGGCCGACTGTATGGGGGCTTTCTTGGGCGGACGACGGTGAAAGCAAACGAGCGAGCTAGCGAGAGAAAGAGAGATAGAGAAGCGGTTCACCTGCTTTACTGATAAGGAGGAAATATGTAACCAAATAAGCTTATTAACATAACTTGCTTAGAGACAGCAAGAAAAAAAATATCACCTCATATGTGACAGAAATAGGTCGCATGAGTGGGGTTTACTGTGTGAACAAGTATATTAGTCTAGGGTAATGGCTGTGCAAGGCGGATAAATGAATAAATGAATATACCACAACTATTTTCAGGATGTTCTGACGACTGTGTGCTTTATTTACGAAATGATTACTTTTCATGACTATGTTGTGTGAAGACTTCAAATGGCGCAGAAATCTCCAAGGAGACACAAGGACATTGACAAGCGTTTGGAACAAATTCTATGCTCCACGTCCAGCCTTGGAAGATGGGTGCTTCTTAGAAGTGTTACAAACACACTGACATGGCCGTCTGTTCGCTGAGTGCAATGTTTTCCCAGGCTTAAAAGCTAGTCTGAGATGACAGACAACCAGCTTAGTTAAAGCAGCCGTGGGTAAGTTTTCCTGTTGACAAACGTAAAGCCCCAATTCTGGAATTTTGAAAGTTGTCCATGAATGATCAGAAAACCTAGCCTAGCGAGCCAGACCCGTACAGCAAATTCAATTTGCGGTCGCTAGGGGCGTCTAGATTTCTAGGCTACAGAAAACCTTAAATTCTGTGCTAAATCTGCAGTCTGTAAATGCGTGCAATTCCAAATTTTAAATACTTTCTGTCTCTCCGTCAAAGTTCTTCAAAATGCAAGCGAAGTCCTGCACATACACGTATGCTGTGAATGGGCAGCTACCCACTCCCCCTAGCATGTTTGGTTATGCTAATCAAGGGAGCATTAACATTTCGTGAACAAGACTACAGGCTTTGGCGGGACCTAGAGAACTCATCTTTTCCCATAATGGGCTATTTCATGTACCACTGTTGGAATCCCATGACAGTTCAAGGTAAAATGACAAAAACAACGTACCAACTATCCTTTTAAGTAAACTAGATGAACCCTAGCGTCAGAAAATATTTTTTTCTGGATGGATCTGTGAAGCAAGTTGTTTTTTATTCGTTTTGAATGTGTGTGGCCATAACCCAGCGATTACATGGCTGCATTGGCCTTTTATGTGCATAAAGCAGTTTGAACACCAACCAATGCTTCCAACCACAGACTTCGTCTTTGCTTCAGGTGAGACTTTTCATTCCATGTACCAAAACGTCAACACACACACACAGACACAGCAGTTTGTGTTGAGTCCACAACATGGCAAAAACATGATGTGACCTTCACAAGGTGACAGGGAGAGAGTGAGGGAAGTGAGCGGCTCCTCCATAGCTAGTCTGTCTCATTTCACCACAGACTGAGACAGAAAAGTCTAAAACGCGGTTTGGTTTCTTTTCTCTGTACAGCAAGTCTGGACACACAGGTCTATGCAGAGCGCTGGCCTTCAGCTCTTGCCACAGAATCACAGATGACCAAACACCCTTCTGAACGGTGAGAAGTCAGAGCTACAGTCCTTTGTGGTTGTGGACTGTGTTGATTCTGAGTGAATGTGCACTGTTGCCTTGAAGTTTTCGCATCAAAAAAATGTGTGATGCCTTTAAAGGAATCAAAGGTCAACCTGAATAAACACACACATGCACGCATGCACACACGCATGCACGCACGCACATGCACGCACGCATGCAAACGCTCGCACGCACACGCAGGCACGCACATGTACGCACACACGCACGCACACACTCATGCGAGCTTAGTGACGCATAGATGTGTCTTATCCAATCATGAATTCATAGACTCTGACAAGACCTAAATGTAACTGTTATATAACATTGCTGTAAAGTTTTACCAACTAAAGTTTTACCTTTACTCATGGAACCCTAATGTTTACCCAAAGCAGTTGAAAGTCAGTCATCCATACGTCTTAGGTTAAAAAAAAAAATCAAAACACAACTTCATATGTCAAGAGGGTTATACAAATTCACCTTGATGGTATATGAAATATTTAACTTTCAGCGGCAATGCTGTTGTTGCTGAACTTTTTTTGGCTCTGACTTTTACTAATTCATAGGCCGCACAGACTGAATTTTTACTTTTTACTCAAGAAGACCGAACGCAAAGAAGAAAAAATAAACACGAAAAGAAACCAAAAATATCTGAGGCAGAAGGGAAATCTGTAAGACAGCACCATCTGTTACTAAGAGCAGTGTGCAGGGGTGAGTCTGCACTGCTCCTTCCCAGCACAGCCTACTGTACAGTAGTCTCCTTGCCTTAGAGCTGGCATCTATTACAAAGGACGCAGGACAGAGGATTTCAACGCAGCCACAGCAGCACTGTACTGGCCGGCTCTGCAGTAATTTTGGCTCCAGCTGTCTGCCTTGAAGTTAGCGGGCTAAATCAGACCCTGTTACAAAGGAAATGCAAAGGACACAGGATTTAAATACAGCCACACTGCACTGACCGGCTCGGTTGTAATTCTGACTGCAGCTTGATCTGAAGGTAGCCGGCTAAATCAGACCCTATTACAAAGAACGCAGGACACAGAATTTCAATACAGGACAATATAACTGACGGGCTGCGGTAAATTTGGCTCCAGTCAGCAAACTAGCCAGCTAACCAGACATTATTTAAAAAACATAGGACACAAGATTTCACTATGGCACATTGTAGCGATGTGCTGCAGTAGGCCTACTTTTGGCTCAAGTCTGCTTTGACGTTAGCCTGCCAAAGCGAACAATCTTGTACTATGTTTTGTAGAGATCTTCTGGATTTGGTTCTATATATGGATTTCATAGGCAAGATATATTCTAACTGATCAGTGAATGGAGAAAATGTTTGTTGAGTGATGACATTGAATGACATTGACATGCGTACATGTGAATTGCAGTTTGTCTGCAAGCTTATGGACTGGCTCATTGCATGGCCAGTCCATGACAATACCTCAGAGACTAAGTCAAGGCAGAAGTCTCAAGTCTTACAATAAGTCTGTACACCTCTAAGAAAAAATGTTTCAATAGCATGGCCAGATGGTTTACCAGGCTACATTGTAGTGGTCCTAGCCCTTGTTTCGTTTGCAATTGGTTTTGGGACCCAATTTTACTTCCTACACAAAAAATATCAGCAATAAATAATGTTCTTTCACCGGCAGGTATTTGTTTTGGTGCACACTTCCTGTGTTTTGTCCTCATGAGCACAGATGTGTTGTTTTGTTTTGTGCTGTTTGATGGAAGTCTCATTGGTGCCATCTTTTTCTTGCTTCTCGCTCCAGACTTCTCTCCCTCCTCCTCTTCCTCTTCCTCCTCCTCCTCCTCATCCTCTGCCTTGTCTTCCACCTGCCTGTTCCACTGTCTGACCAGATTTCTACCTCCTCCTCTTCCTTCCCCCTACTCCCTCTTCCTCGTCCTCCTCTACATCATCCTCTTCCTCCCCCTACTCCCTCCTCCTCCTTCTCCTCCTCCTCTTCGTTTGTTTCCTGTTCCCTCCTCCACTCTGCTCTTTCGTTTCCTCCTCCTCCCTCCTCCATTCTGCTGCTCTTTCCCCTCATATTTCGGGAGTGATTCTTCCCGAGGAATCCAATCTCCTGGAGCAGACAGCTTCATTTTCACTCCACACTAAACACTTCCCCTTTCATCATTTATTTACCCCGCCATCTTTTGCCTCTCACCGCACCGCAAAGACACTTCTCTTCCGTCTGCCTCTTCCTTTGCACTGCTTTCTTTTTAACCCTTTCTTTTCCTCTCTCACCACACCGCACCGACACTTTGTGTTCTGTTTGCCTGTTCCTTGTACTGCTTTCTTTTTAACCCTTTCTTTTTCCTCTCTCACCACACCGCAAAGACTCTTTGTGTTCTGTCTCCACATTCTTTGCTCTGCTTTCTTGTTAATGCATTCAATTTTTTTTTTTTTTTTTTTAAAAAGGAAACTCTAGCAAGGTACTACCTGTTAAAAACAAGTCTTTGCACGACAGGTCTTTTGATATACAACCAAGTAAGTGTGGAGCTACTTTGAGCTTTTTAATGGCTTAGAAATGTTATCTTCATGCTTTCCTTGTGTCCTTGGTATTCACGTGCCCAAAATGCAATAGGTAAGCGAAGCTCTGAGCCTCAGGAAACTCGGTAGGATGTTTAAACACAATCATTTTCAGCTTCGCTTCGCTTCAAGCCAGGGCTTTGAACCGTTATTTTTTTCAAAACGTTCCGTTCCGAACAGAAACGGAATTATAACGTTTCCGGTTATGAGTTCCACCAATAAATTGACGTTCCCGAACCGGTTAGAACAAAAAAATATTGTTCCCGGAACGGTTAATTTCGTTCCTGTCAGCTGATTACTCTCCATAGGCCTAACTGACGGTAATTAACCAAGAAAGACGGAAGTGCAAATGAGTCAGCCTACTTCCAAACTGTTTATTCAAGCGGATGAAAAGAATATCCTCCAGAATTTTGTCGTTCAGGGACGACCTAAGCGGAGAATAAACCTCAATGATGAAAATGTGTGTTCCAGCTATGAGCGCTATGATGGACATGTGAGTTTGTGCATATTTGAAGCGGCCATGGATGCCCAATAATGTTGAACATTCTCTGTGCGCTTTACACGCGCTTCTCTGCAATATCTTACAATGATACAATGGAAACTCTGCCCTTTTTGTATGACAGTGGTTTCTCTTATTTAAGATGTGGAGTGGAGACTTTGTAATCCACAGCTCTCTCTCCATTCAGTCAGAAAATGTCACAGGAAAATAATTACTTTTTTTAAGTTTGAGGAACAGTATTAACCAGTATTAACCGGCAACCATTATTTTTAAATAAGTGTTTCCGTTCCAGAACATAAAAAAAATAATAACGGTTCCGGTTTCGTTTCTGTTCCCTGTAAAATACAAAAAGTTTCTGGTTTTCGTTTTCGTTCCTTGAACCGGTTCAAAGCCCTGCTTCAAGGAGGTAAGGGTGAAAAGAGCCTTGTGGATCTCCTGAAAAGAAATAGTGCCCACCCTATGATAATTGTTTCATTTATTCCAACAAAGAAAACAAAAGAGCTTAAAAAGTGAAGGTCTATCTGATTGTCTGTCTGTCTGTCTGTCCGGCTGGGTGGCTGGGTGCCTAGCTGGTTGGCTGGACTTTGCTGCCTGGAGGTGCGAGACAAAGCAAAAAGGCACCATCGCCCTGCCTTAATAGAATTTCTCAACCTCTGATCCATGGGCACACCACCACAGCCTGGCTGCAACCGCCCTTGTTGAATTTTAATTTCATATTTCTTCTCTTTTTTATATTTGGCTCCTCGCTGATGAAAAAGCACATCGCCTCTCTGGGAGCTGATGCCGACTCTGGGTGAACTTTAAACTGTTAGGCAGAAAATTGTTTTTTGGAGGGTCTGGACCAGACTGCTTTCCACCATGTCTTGACAGTCTGTTTTAGGAATGCCAATCACAGCCTTATAAAAGTTTAATTCCCCCACCAGCGCTTTTGTATAATTCAGCACACTTACAAATTTGAAACAACCAATTTGTGGAAGATGAGATAGGGGATGTAAGAGCAAACAGACAGGCTTGGAAGATAAGTGTGTGGGTGTGGGCGTGGGTGTAAGTGCAAACGTGGGTGTCTGCGCCAGGAACCCCACTGTGAGGTTGACAGATGTTTCAAGCTTTGTATCCAATGTAGCAACAGGACACCGCTACCTCACGCCATGCCTCCCCATCTCTCTATCAATCTATAAAGCGCTGTATCTATGTCTGAATCTGTATCTGTCTGCCTGCTTGCCTGCCTGACTGCTTGTCTGCCTGCTTGTCTGTCTATCTGTCTGTCCCCCAGACTGTCTATCTGTCAGTCTGCCTGCCTGCCCACCTGCTTGTCTGTTTGTCTGCCAGCCTGCCTGCCTACCTGCTTGCCTGCCTATCTGCCTGTCTGTCTGCCTACCTACCTGTCTGTCTGTCTGTCTGCCTCTCTGCCTGCATGCTTACCTGCTTACCCACCTGTCTGCCTGCCTGCCTTCTTGCCTACCTACCCACCTGTCTGTCTGTCTGCCTATCTGTCTACCTGCCTGCCTGACTATCTGTCTGTCTGTCTGTATGTCTGTCTCTCTGCCTGCCTGCATGCCTGTCTGTCTGTCTGTCTGTCTGTCTGTCTGTCTGTCTGTCTGCCTGCCTGCCTGCCTGGTTGGCTGTCTGCCTGCCTGCCTACCTGCCTACTTGCCTGTCTGTCTCCCTATCCATGTACAGAGGTCCCAACGGGAGGGACAAAGGGGGCACTTGTCCCGGGCCCAGGGAGAGAGGGGCCCCAAAATTGGGTCCTCATTATATTCATCTCTTGGGCTGGGGGGCCCTATCAGATGATTTTGTCCTGGGCCCAGACAAATTTGTCAGTGGCCCTATCCATGTACTATACAGTATCCTGTTCTCTTTCTCTCTCACCTGGTCTCTAGCGGGATGTTGCTGTTGAGGGCCCAGCTGTTCTGCGGCTGGCCCAGCTCCTCTGCGTTCTTGCCGGCCAGGTCGAGGGGCTGGCAGCGGGCGGGCAGGGTGTTCCTCTGGAGCCCGTCGGAGGACTGCGGGGGCACGGGCCGGGCACATGTGCACGAGTGGGGGGGCGGAGGCGGAGGAGGCAGTGGCTTGAATGTGAACTGGGCCCCAGGACTGCTGGCGAGGTCTGGAGAGAGAGAGTTGATAGATAGATAGATAGATAGATAGATAGATAGATAGATAGATAGATAGATAGATAGATAGATAGAGTGAGAGAGAGAGAGAGAGAGAGAGAGAGAGAGAGAGAGAGAGAGAGAGAGAGAGAGAGAGAGAGAGAGAGAACAGAAGAGAATAAGAAAAATAGAAAGAGAATGAATATGAAAGAGAGGAAGCAAGAGAGAAGAAAAGGGGGAGGAGGGAAAGAAACAGACACGGAGAGGTTAAAGACTGGCCTGATATGAGTCAACAACAAGCCTCCAGACTGAGCGACAGCTAATATAACACGGTTGATATAATGTTGCATAAACCAGTAAGCACACACACACACACACACACACATCTCCCACATGATGTAACACTAAAACAGCCCAATGAGCTTCGCAACACACACACATTCATCATTCCTCCACAGTCATTACGTTCATCGCAATGACACCAAGCCTCATCATTATCTCCATGTCTGTCTAATTATGTGCTTGACAAATGTGTCTCAGTCACATGTGTTAAAATACATCATCCTGAATTAAGCCCGGAGCCCATTCTTCATGTGACAGCGCTTGATTCAGATGTGCCAAGGAAAAGGGGAGGAAAAAAAGGGTTTAGTGTTTACTGCTGTCGACTGACTGTTGGACCGCACCCAAATCCGGATGAAAAATGTATGCATGTTTATATGAGTATGACAGTGTGTGCGTGCGTTCAATCGTGTGTGTGTGTGTGCGTGTGAACGTGTGTGTGTGTGTGTGTGTGCCTGACAACGCATGTGTTTGTGTCCGTATGTGTGTGCAAATGTTCATGAGAGACAATGGCGTGATGGCAATCAATGCCTTTGTACTGAACATCAACCCGACATAGAAGAGAAATATGTATGGGAAAGCGTATATAAATATTACAGCATGACAGTGCATGTGTGTATTACATGCATGGTAGAAAAAGTGATTCGCTATCAATCAGCCATGCTTTTGTATTGAACATCCACACATAAGCACAACGTGCGAGCCCAACTCTCCGCTTCGCATAATCTTCGCCATCTCCCCTGGAAGCCCATTAAAGTGCATGGTCATTACCATTTCATATTGAAGAGGTTGAAGTCATCTGGCATTCATTGTCTCGTGGCAAAAGGGGATTTTTTAATAATCTTCCCCTTCCTCGGGTTGAACTGGCAAATCTCATCAGATATGAGGAGTCAGATGCCGTGTCAGACAGACAGAGGCAAATGAATCAAAAGCCTGCATCTCGCATCGCGCGCCTCGCCGTCGGAAAGAGTCTCAAAACCTGCTATCAGTGTGGTGAGACGGTGGAAATCAGTCAGCCATCTCCGCGTCTCCCACTGCTTAACTGTGTTTTAAGTTTCTTGTTTATCCAAATGACGTTAAGGCAGTTATGGAGTGGCAATATGTCTTGCTGATAAGAGCTTTTAAAGACGTTTCAGACATGCTAATCGGAAACTGAGGGCAGTTTAATGACTACCACACACACGCGCACGCACACGCGCACGCGCACACGCACGCGCGCACACACACACACACACACACACACACACACACACACACACACACAGACACACACACACACACACACACACACACACACACACACACACACACACACACACACACACACACACACACACACACACACACACACACACACACACACACACACACACACACTTAGAGAGGAAGGATGTTTTTTTTTCATTATCACTTATAGAGTTTTAAATTACGTCACACGCAGTACTTCCTCCATAAACTCAGAGAGTTGTATAACTCAATTCATCAAATCACTCCCTCCCAAAAGTTTGCTCTTGAGGGGGAGATTTTGAAGGGTAATGGCATGGACGCATGCAGACCGTCAAAGGCTGTCGGCCCACTTTAAAGCGCTCAAGACATCAAGAGCAAAAATGCACAAACACCAGCAGCTATACAGTTTATCCGCCACCCACTACCCAAGACCACCATCCACCCACCACCACCCAGAAACCCACTGACCCAAACACCACACCCCACCCACCACACCACACCACACCAGACCCCACCACACCACACCACACACACACCACACTGTCATCACCCAGATGGGATTGGCTGTTCTGAGAAAGACCCATATTAAAATCGCATCATTTATTCTCCTAATACGTTTAAAGAACCTGACTTGGGCTGAAGAGCTCAAATTGAATTTCATTGATCCCTGCCTTTTTTCCGCCCCAGGCCGTGATTTGATTTACTCATCTTCATTCAATAATTACGCATCAACCTTTTGGATTGGGACTGTACAGGGCGTCCTGCGTCTTTTATACAGAGCGGGATGCAAATGGCCGTGTGGAGAGATAATACGATCAGAGCACTACCCGCGCCATCGATCCAGGACCACCCTCAAAAAACCTTCAACATTTCCCCTTTATGGGGTATCGATATTTATTAGTGTAAAACAAAAGAGGACAAAAGATGGGAGACCGCCACTGCTTCCTCAAGCACTGTAGACGCCAAGCTGCCACTCATACACTGTCTACTAAGGGCGTTGGTTGGTTGGTTGCATACTGTACCTGGGTGTTTGAGGAGAAACACAGACGTGGGATATCTCAAGGAAAATTACATTAGTTTTAAGCTCATTGTGTGAACTCTGGTGGTCATAGAGTAGTTGGTGGAATGCATTTCAGCAATTGCCCTTGGGTGTGTATTTATTAAACTTCCCTCTCTGGCGAGAAAGTCACTTACATCGCTGACTCACGCGAACATCGTTAAGAATTCACTTGCGCTAATAAAAAAAGGTCTTGGCTTCGCCCCAACAGTAAAAGTAAGTTGTGAAGCTTTAGAGTGTTATTTTACTCTGAGAGAGTTGACACTGCTGTGCTGCGAGAGAGAGACATTCGTGTTGGAAAGGTCGACAAGGACTAACACCTCATACGCTTATTTGAGAATATTCTTAAGGTAAATGTCACAGTAAATTGAGTACTGTACGTCCTGAGAGTTTACATTGCACACACCTTTTGGCAGTAAAGGATTTAAAAAAAAAAAAGAACATGACTACAGACTACAACTCTTTTACCTACAGTACTCTCCAAAATGCACTTCAGTTAAATATGAAAGAAGAAAGAAAAAATACAATAAAGAAGAAAATAACTAGTAGGGGCATAATTATCATCAGCCACTGTAGAAAACAGCTACAGGAATGAATAGGCACTATTCGAATAGGCCCTACTCAAATAGATACTATTCGAATGAGCACAAATTATTGAACAACAGTCTTGATATTTCATTCTTCTCCTCACTACCATTACAGGACACTACTGAAGACAACTAACCACTTGAGAGACACTCTTCAGCTCTCCTCAATACTGGAATCAGTAAACAGTACGCCGGATTGCTCTTCATCATTTCTCTGTAAGAGCATTGATAACTAGCTTTTCTAAAGTAGGAGTCAATTTCGTAAATCCCTGCTGCACTTCAAGTAAAAATGGCTCTTAGAGGGGATAGACAAACACAGGTTTTTGTAACTAAGCAGCCTTCTTGACTTTTGAATGGAAATGGCAATAATTTCACAGACATCTCATTTTTTAAAGCGGGCCAGGCTGATGGAGAATGATAAAAAGGTCATGACATTAAGAGTGTTGCCATGGCTTCCCTGACTTCAATGGCTTCCGTGCTCCTACATCAACAACTTCATGAAGGTTTTATGTGTGCTGTACTCTAGGTCTCTGCCATTCCAACCACTGAAAGCTGCAAAAACGGAAGGGAAGGAAAAAAACCTTTCATTTCGCCACATTGTTCTCCCCAGGAGGTCCTAGAAGAACTCAAGATGAGCTGACACTCCACACGGCCTCCTGACCATCCTCTCTGAAAAAAAAACCTCCCAGAACCTTAAAAAATTGCCTCCCGATTCGGCAGCCTCAGAGAAAGTGATGCTTTCAGCCTGATCTCAAGGGTACGGAAGAGAATCAGAAAGTCTGTGCGAAGGCAGAGAGGGAGCAGAGAGCGGAGCAGAGTGGTGGCCTGGCGATCCGGAGAGGTAAATGGAACAGGTCATAGTGCCGCATGCATTATTAACACTTTCCCCTCCATTCCTCCCCTCCTTAACCGAGTGATGCTGTCCATCTATGGGGCTACGGACGCGGACACACGCACGCACACACACGCACACACACACAGATGGATGGACACACACGCACACACACAGATGGATGGACACGCACGCACGCACGCACGCATGCACCCACGCGCACACGCTCACACACACACACACACACACACACACACACACACACACACACACACACACACACACACACACACACACACACACACACACACACACACACACACACACACACACACACACACACGCACACACACACTATACACACACACACTCAAGACAGGCAATGACTGAGAGCTTTGTTCGAATTTCAACACTTAAGGCTCAAATGCTGCCTGTCTGCTCAGGTTATCTCCCTGCCTTCAATCAATCTGCTGTCATCAGCTCCTCTTTCCCTGCTCCTTGACCACTCTCATCTCTGATACAGCACAGCAAGGAGACACTTCTATTTCCCACTGTTTCGTGTGCATACCATGCACCTTTCTATGGTGTTTTTAGCTGGACTTTGCAAAAAGCAATCATGGTGCAATCAAGAAAACAAGCTACAAAACAAAATTTAGCGGCTCCAACTGTATGCCCAATGCATTTATACATACTGTACATAATGAGAAGCGTCTCTTACTTTCACCCTATCCAGAAATAGAACACTAAGGCACCTCCATGAATAAGTGGAGGTATAAAAAATGGCTTGGTAATTTTCCATTCTCTGAGTAATTTCCGGGCCCTTACCGTGTTTCTCTTTATAATTTTCTTTTTTTTCCTCTCTCCCTCCCTGTCTCATTCTCTGTTTTGTCTCTTTTCACACAAACAACAGCAGACCAAAAAACAAAGGCAACGCACAAGCGCACAAAGACACACACACACACACACACACACACACACACACACACAGGCGTACGCAAGCACGCACGCACACACACACACACACACACACACACACACACACACACACACACGCGCGCGCGCGCGCACACACACACATGCGCACACACACACACATGCGCACACACACACACACACACACACACACACACACACACACACACACACACGGACACGCACACACACACACACACGCACGCACACACACACACACACACACACACACACACACGCACGCACGCACGAGACACGCACACCAATCGCCGTGCAATTTGCATGAGGGAAGAAAAATCCATCTGACTACAAAAGAGCCAGAAAATTGGAGATTTCAGAAGTGTTTTTTATGGTGACACGTCGAGGCGGTATGATATAATTGGCCCTAGAGGGAAGTCCGTCCCTTCTCTCTTTTTTTCTCTCCCTCTCTACACTCCCTCAAGAGCCGTGAAACAAGCTGGCCAGCCCATGTCAACACTCCTCCCTGACCTCCCGAGTGGAGGAGGAGGAGGA
>NC_085863.1:51598759-51611259 GCF_034702125.1 Engraulis encrasicolus
TGAACTTTCTCTTTCAGTGGCATGATTAAATGCACTAACAGATGACTGCTGTCCAAAGATTTGGATTTCTTTTCCAGTGTCGCAATTTAGACATTCGATTGAGGTACTCTGCGGCATGTACTGTGCATATAGAATGCATTCACACATACCAGATCTATCTTGATATACACATACAGTAAATTACCGCAACTTTAGCACATCTGTCCACATATACACATACACTCCACATATACACATACAGTACAATAGCATACATTATACATTATCCACATGTACAGTAGCATACACAGTGTACACATACAGTATGCAAACAATTCACTGAGTCGGAGTGCCGTCACAATCATGCTATTTAGAAGCTGTGCTAGCTGATAGTTTTCCCATATTACAATGGCGGCGCTCACAGCCACGCATCATCACATGAAAAGTGTAAATAAAGTAAGAGTAAGGCCAAAACACTGGAGTTCTAGAACACTTCACCTCACAATGTTCTACAGCAAGAGACGTAGTAGAATTTTACAAGTATGCATCCAATTTCAGTATTTTTTGAACGACACCTCCTCCGTGTTTTCCCCCACGTCAATATGGCGGAATGTTGATGTTCACTAGAGATGCACCGGATCCGGTTCCAGTTCCAGAATAATAGGGTTTTTCACAGGATCCGGGTCCAGCAGGATCTTAAGCAGTGGATCCGGTATCCGGCATGTTACCTAAAAATCAGGGTCTGGTGCATTTCTAGCCTAGGCTTTTCAGTCAGTCTTTCACAACCCCAATCACTGCATGGAGTGAAAGACCTTTGGAAGCGGCCGTTGCAGGCAGTGTGGCAATAAGCCAATGAGTCAAAAAAATAGTTTGAGCTAACGTAATAAAAAGGGCCCACGTGTGCGAGTAGATTATATGTTTCAACCCTTTTGTAGGATCCAGTATCCGGTTCCGGATCCGGCAGGATCTTAAGCAGTGGATCCGGTATCCGGCAGGATCCTAAAAATCAGGATCCGGTGCATTTCTAATGTTCACACAGAAAAATCCAAGATGCCCTTAGTAAATAGGCATATGCACAGAAAGCAACAGCACCACACAATTACACATATCCACATATCTCAGCATAATATGTACACATCCTTTACGTAACACACATTCACACATATCCATATCTCTAAGCATATACACATCCATTAACACACATTCACACGTATCCACATCTCTCTCTCTCCTCATCCCATATCACACATTTGCACATTTCCATCCCTTTTTACGCCAGCACTCGATCCTTAAAGTGTGAGAGAGAGAGCGTGGACTGTGAAAAGTATTTCTTCTTCAGTGTAGACACCTGAGCCTGCCGTACTACTGCTGCTGCTGCTGCAATGTGCCCTGGGCCACTTAAGGCTCGGGCTCGACACCCGTGCGCTTTTATGACAGCCCTCCCGACGGTGGAGTGTTAAAATACTAGCTCCATTATAGGTGGGGGGGGGCTTTTGATCCGCCACCCACACGGCTTGCCATAGAGGCGCACGGCACTCCAAACTAAACCTGTGTGGCATTGAAGGCCTACACGATTCATTTTGCCACTGCCGTGAAAGCGCGACTGTCAAAGCCTCTCTTAGGATTTGAGCTCAATGCGAGCTTTTGTGCGGTGCAGTGTGTGTGTGTGTGTGTGTGTGTGTGTGTGTGTGTGTGTGTGTGTGTGTGTGTGTGTGTGTGTGTGTGTGTGTGTGTGTAGGGCCGCTGACAGCGTTGGCTAGGCCCGGGTCAAAGACATCTAAAAGGGCCCCAAACCCAATATATACAATGTAATGAGGATCCGATTCTGGGCCCCCTCTAGTCTTGGGCCTGGGACAAGTGACCCCTTTGTCCCCCCTTTCAGCTTCCCTGTGTGCGTGTGTGTGTGTGTGTGTGTGTGTGTGTTTGCTGTTATTCTCCCTCTGAGCTGCTAATCATGCTTTTCCTCCCTCACCAACTGGGCTATTCAATTTGGTCCAATTCAGGCATTAACACGTCTCCGGATCTATATATTGACGGCGCATCCTTTTGCATCCTTTCAACAGCTTTCAAACAAATCACCATTCGCTTCCCCAACCACCAACGAGACCCCCTTTTTTCTTCCCAAATACTCGCGAGTCAGTAGCTTTTGTTCAAACACACATTCCCACCGTCTCTCCCTCTTCGACCTAATATGGTGCTTCAATCCTCTGATACGTCTCCATACTTTGGTTAAAAAAAGGGCTCTTCCTCCATATTTGCATTCGTATTATGCTACCATAGTGGTATTATTATTCAAATGTGTTGCACATTAGAAAACGAATAAACACGAGACATACTGTACAGTACCTCACCTGTGCTTGCCTGGCTTTCGGCACTGGCTTCCCGCCAAAAAAGGTAGGATTGATTTCAATTGTAGTCGGCACACAAAGCCCCCAAATGGCCCCCGGCTCCGTATTATTACCTCAGGGATCTAATTGTCCTTGTCCAGCCAGCCCTCTGCACTGTACTCCACCTCTTTTAAGTGCAGTGCAGCCTTTCAAAAAAAGCTTCAACTGAGCCATGAGACTTCGACAGTACTGCTGCTGTTGAGCCTGTGGTCCTGATTGGGAAAATTCTACCTCTTGTAATGTACCTTTTTGATTCGTTAGGCAGAGAGCAGGTTTTTTTTGCCGTTCTCTTTAATCTTGGGGTGAAAGTATGGACCCTTAAGTGTGTCCTGCTACAGACACTACAGCAATCATACCAAATAGAGATAGAGGTGAGCAATATGGAAAATACATTATGACCACATATTTTCCCATATACTGACACATTATAGCTACAGTATATTACAGTTTTTCTGGCTATTATCCTATTGCAGTATACCAACAGTTGTGCAGCATCTAGGCTGTAATGTACTGTATTTATGACAGCAAGGGCATACTGCCTCAGCTCCCGGTTACAAGTCACATTGCCCATAACTAAAACAATCAGCACACCACTGATACAGTCATCACCTCTAGAGATCAGCCATGTGGTCGATTAAAGATGTCTCCCAGGTTGATCATCCTGAATGACTTGAATCGACCTGATTGATTAATCACACAGCCCTAATTACGCAGTTGAACGCTACAATACAGTGCATCCCCCTTGCACCTAATATCTTCTGCCGAGATCAAGATGTGCTATATACAGGTGGGTGACGTGCAGGGAGGGATTACTGCATGGGCCTACCAGGCTCAGGTCCCGGGGCCCATGAGTTAAGGAGGCCCTGAAGCACAAGCCTCTATATTTCCATTCTCATATTGTGTTAAAAGCACACCTTTAACAACCGTATTTTCACATTTTCTCAGAGGACAAACCCCCAACAATATAAACTCTCTATCATCTGGTCTAAAAACCTCAATCTTTCTTTGTAAATGAGCAATACCCATGGAAGGGAGGGGGGGCTTTCTTTTTGTCTGGCCCAGTGGTCCATGGAGTCATGATCCACCCTGGTGACATGCAGTCATTGGCAGCTCACAGGGTAGAGCTGACCAGTCATTGGCAGGTCACTGGTTCAATTCTGTCTCTTCTTTACTTCTGAGGTATCTTTGAGACACACTCCCCCAGATGTGCTGCCTGGTGCTATGCCGATAGCCTTCTGCAGGGCTGGGTTGGAACCACAAAAAAGAGACCCTGACATTTTTGTGTGGCCCATCTAAAATGTGGGCCAGCCTGGGCCCTGCCGTGGCTCTAACGGTAGGACGCTGGACTGCAGCACTGGCAACCGACTGGGCTTGATTGCGGTCCGGGTCATTTGTCGTCGCTTCCCCATCTCTCTTTTCCACTCATTTCCTGTCATCATCTTCACTGTACTGTTCTAATAATAAAGGTGAAACCCCCGAAGAAAATATATATACTGTACATAAAAAATTGTAAACCAGCCTCTAAGAAAAAAATCTCCAGAGTCTCCAGAGGACTGTAGAGCCACCTGTGCAGGTATGTCAGATTACCAGTCCAGGCCTGGTCTTCTGCCATTGGTTCATTAGCAATAGTGTTACGTAATACTGTAGGTGAACATGAGGGCCTGAACTAAAAAGCTATTTGGATTGAATACTAAACTGGTTGTAAGAAAGTGCTTGTGATGGAGTGACCATCTCTAGGGTTGTGGGTTTTCTGACTAACATGCCAACGAGCCTGGCTCTTTGGTGTAGCGGTCAGAGCCCCAGTTTACTATCACAGAAGGTCCAAGTCCGAGTCCTGGCTAGGCAACTCTACTCCCCTTCGCTACAAATGGTGTCAGAAGTGGGATACCGTGAGGCCATCGGAAGCGTACCCAATGTGTGAGAGCTGTAATTCCATGTGAGGGACCCTCAGGATTGGTGACCCTGGTGTGAGGGAGGGTGAAGCATTGATGATGGGTTAAGCATTGATGATGGGGCACACTGGATGGGAGAAGTATAATGGGCAGTTGCGTGAGGTACACCATGAGTGTGTGAAGCGCACAGGTGCGCTTCCCGAAGGGAAAGGCAGTGTGATCGACTGACCATCACTAGGGTTGTGGGTGTGTTCGGACTAACATGCCAACGAGCCTGGCTCTTTGGTGTAGAGGTCAGGGCTTACTACCCCAGAAGGTCTGGGTTTGAGTCCTGGCGGGGCAACTCTACTCCCCTTCACTACAGTGCTGTATAACTGTGTTCCATTTGTTATACGGTTCAGTCATTCTCAACATCTGGCAAGTGTTGTGACTAGGGATTGACAGTTAATGTGTTGCTGCTGCTACATATCCTTGCTACACTTACCACACTTTCACATAATGGAGGTTCCCACGCAACATGTCAGGCAACCTGTGCAACTAAAAAAGGCAATATTGTCTCCCAAGAATAACCTCCCCCAGCCTCTTCTTTTCAGTATGCATTGGTGTATTGTCTTTCTTAATTAAATAACAACAAACAAAATATTGCACTTATATAATGCTTTTCAGCATGCCCAAAGCATTTAGTGGTATCAAGTGGAAGGCTTGCATAAGTGTGTGTGTGTGTGTGTGTGTGTGTGTGTGTGTGTGTGTGTGTGTGTGTGTGTGTGTGTGTGTGTGTGTGTGTGTGTGTGTGTGTGTGTGTGTGTGTGTGTGTGTGTGTGTGTGTGTGTGTGCGCACGCATATTGGCATAAACACACACACATGTACAGTGTGTGTGTGTGTGTGTGTGTGCGTGCGTGTGCGTGTGTGCCTTCTGGTACATGTCCGTATGTAGGCACAAACACGCACATGGAAAGTGTGTGCACATCACATGAGCGCATGTGTCGTGTGTGTCTGCTCCATTCTCTTTTATTAACTGGCCCGCATTTTCAATCCCGAGTAACAGGACATTTGTATGCATTGCTGTGCAAACAGAGCTGGAGCCTCATCGTCACGACCTGTAGCTGTGGCTGTACAGTATGTACCATATGCTCTGCATACTTATGCATGTACACATATGATTTGGCAGCAGGGCTCTATCCCATTTTCTCTACCTTATTCTAGCTGTCTTCTCTTTTCTCGTCTTCTCCTATCTTCTCCTATTCTTGGCCGTTTTCATGGGTGGCAGATGTTGCAGTCAACTCACCTGATATGTGTGCAGAAGGGGGGTGGGGGGGATCCCATCCTATGTCTCCCCGTTTTTAGCATCTCATCTTGCCTACGCATAAAATCTGTTTGTTCTCCTACAGTGGCGCTTTCCCTGCACTGTGGAATTCTGCAGCTGTCTTTCCACCCGACCAGCATATCGTCAGGCGACAGCTTCCTCTGGACGATACTGCTGGAAGATACTGCTCCTTACAACAGTTAAATCTGTACCCTGGACAGTATGATATCATTTTACATTTTATGAGTTGAGTAGCGTAATTAAGTTAGATTGCACTATGGGGCTTTTATTATCGGACACGGTGTCTTGGTCGTTAAATTTAAGAACTATGAACTCCATTCAAATCAATTGTTCAACTGGTCTCCACCAAATCTGGCAAAAGCAGGATTTTACAAGTTTTTTTTCTGTCGAAAGATGACAGAAAGCAATTCTTATTAATCTGACAGTCCACTGGGAAGGACTTGCATTTACTCTAAAGTCACTGTTGCATTTTTTTTTCGTCCATGGAGCCATTGCTCTGGTAGATATAGTAGATTTGTCTGCCTACGCTTTCTGATAGCCTCCGTTCACAGCTGCTTGCCCCCTATACCAAGAAACTAATACGGGCAACATCTAGTACTGCTTATCTAGCGCTGCTGCTACCCTCATTTCAGCACGCAGCTCGGTCTAATCTCCAGACACCGTCTGTGAAGATAACCTATGCCTGCCTCCAGAAATACCTGCAATAGCACTGAATGCCTGCATCTGGGTCACCCCAATCAAATTCATAAAAATTGCCCAAAATCAATCGTAATACATTATGCATCGCCATCTCATTGTGATTTGCTGTTGTAGTAACCCTAAGGCAAGTGTTTGGCTGAGGGTGTGTCACTATAAATAAAGGGTTGTTTTCTTAAATCCTGCCATTAGGTGCTCCATGCGCCCATGTGTCAATCAGGCTTTGGGATCAAATGGCTCAAGGTAACATCAATTGTCAAGGGGGCTATAGAAATAAAACTGAATAAGAAATACATTTGGAAAAAAATAAATTCACCATCTTTGTACACACATACATTTGCACACAGACACACACATACACACACACGCGCATGTAGGCTACGCACGCATGCACACAAACACACGCACACACACACGCACACACGCACACGCACACACACACGCACACACACACACACACACACAAACACACGCACACACACACGCACACACGCACACACACACGCACACACACACTACACACTACACTCCTTTAGATGCCATGTGGCAGGATGATTCAGGCGAAGAATTATGTGAAGAGCCCTGGAATAGGATTCTGGGACAGGTGTATAAATCTCCTATCTGTGGCCTTATTCAGTGTGAAATTATACATCACACTTATTACTGAAAGGCTAGATTATCGAAAGATTTGTGGATGGCAGTCTACCTAGTCTCATCATGCGTGTGTGAGTGAGGTGTGTGTGCGTGTGTGTGTGTGTGTGTGTGTGTGTGTGTGTGTGTGTGTGTGTGTGTGTGTGTGTGTGTGTGTGTGTGTGTGTGTGTGTGCGTGCGTGCTTGTGGGAAAAATGTAAACAAACACCAGCAAACCCATTTCACACATTTTAAGCTGTGCCTTCTCCCAATGCATAATTATAGGACCGTTAGAGAGCCTCCAAAAAAAATACTTTCAGATGTAACCGAACCGACATTTTTGAAATTTCCACCTTTAATAAGTTCACTGCTTGCTGCTAAAAGGGGGTGTTATTACTACCCTCACCCTGATATAGCAGCGGCTAATATTGACTAAACGAAAATTAAAAAAATACCCCGCCACACCGCCCCCCCACCACCACACCCTGCTCACCTCTCCCTCTGATTTCTCATTCCACCTGGTTAACAGATCTTTACTTCCTCAAATTAGAGCGCGAGAGAAAAAGAAAAAAAAAAGACTTTCCACCGCGGCTCTCCTTGGATAACTTCTCAAAAATTACAAGGCTTGTTTCTCCTGCACTGTTTCGGGGAGATCAATTCCCCGCACATGCTCAGAGGCGGACTTACCATTAGGCAAACCTAGGCAATTGCCTAGGGCCCCGACCAAATCTATCCTCCATAGGGGCCCCAACTGTCACACCAGTTGCAGTAAACACACAAAAAGTAGGCATTGCCACGTATGCGAAGTAATCAAAGATATATATGAGAAAAAAACACTGAAATAGCACCAAAACACAGAATTTTATGTCTATATAATGACTTTTGAGGGCCCCATGCTGATATATCGCCTAGGCCCCCAAAAGGGCTAGATCCGCCCCTGCACATGCTTGATTAGCGAGCCTGGGAGAGGACGGGGAGGGAATAGTTATAGGTTTAATTAGACACGGCATTGTAACTCACCATGTATATTACCCTCATTACCGCTCACTGGCTGATGGCTTTATTTTTTGGTCTTGACTTTGTTCGACTGTTTTATGTGTGCATAATATACTTAAAGGTTCAGAACTTTTTTTAATGCTAAGTTTAATTCCGTGATTTTTTGTGCATTTTTAGAAAATTGTAATCAAGAAAGAAGATACAACAAGACACTGGAGTGATAAGATCCATTCATTTGTATTAAGCATGTAACCAGGGTGAAAACACTACAGTAGGCTACAGTATCCAATGATGGCAGACTCAATCCACAAGAAGATGTAGCATTGCATGCTCATACGTAGCATCAGGGCTTGACACTGACACCTGCCAACCGGCCAAATGCTGGTAAAACTTGGCTGTGGCTGGTAACAATTTCAGTGTCACTAGCCAATTTGGCAGGTAGCTTATTCTATGGTATGATATAGGCCTATCAGAATAGCCTGCAATATACTGCACTTTGCCCCCGCTGTATTGTGTATCAATTTGCCCCCGCTGTATTGTGTATCAATTGTTTGTAGAAGTTTCAGAAAACTCTCAGTTACTCAGTTTCTATTTGTATGATTTATTTCCATGTAGAAAGCCGTGCACTCACCTTCTTGCTTGAACACCTTGAACATCTTCTGAAGTTAGAAAGAGTCATGATAAATAAAAAAAGAAACAATATCAAATTTGTGGCTAGTAGAATAGCTCTATGGCTAGTGACTTGGGAAAACCACTAGCCACAATGGCCAGCAAGTGAAAAAGTTAATGTCAAGCCTTGCGTAGCATGACATAATGCACCCCTCAGCGCTGGCCATCAAGTTCACCCCAGGAAGCTTTCAAAGCATCTCCTGTATAACACGTAAACAAAAGATCGGGCAATAATGCTACCAATTTTAAAAAAGCACACAACAAACAACACAGGAGAATAGTCAAATTTAGTAGAGCAAGTCACTGCTAGGGTGGCCCTCTGTCCAGACGAAGTCCCCATTATCCAACCTCGTGCCATTGACCTGTGCCCGTGGCCTGATGCCTCGCTGATGTCCTACATCCATGTAGAAAACAATTAAGTATCCCCACTGTCAGCCTAGGCACAACAACCTTTGGGAGGCCTTTTTCAATTCACCATCCCACTTGAACATGAGAAAATGTGCTTCCGTAAGATATTGAATGAAACTTCAACCGTCGGTGACGTGTTGCCTAGCATCTCAAGGCCACAAGCTGAAGGCGAGGACGGGTGACAAGACACACAGACGGACACGAGGATGTCGTAAACAGGTGGTGAAAATGGAGATGGTCATCCTAGTCAATGCACACTCATGGCATAGTCATGCTTCTTACCTGCCTTTCTGTCTGTCTGTCTGCCTGCGTCCTTACCTATTTGCCTGCCATGTCCACCAGGATTAAATCGCCCAATGATAACAGAGCTCAACGCCACCTATACACCTCATCAAGCCTCCTACCTCACGACCAACTTTATATGAAAAATCCCCACAAAACTTGAGAAGCCAAAGAAATATGACTATGCTGTCATTGAGTGGTGTGGGTGTTTTGTGTGTGTGTGTGTGTGTGTGTGTGTGTGTGTGTGTGTGTGTGTGTGTGTGTGTGTGTGTGTGTGTGTGTGTGTGTGTGTGTGTGTGTGTGTGTGTGTGTGTGTGTGTGTGTGTGTGTGTGTGTGTGTGTGTGTTCGCGCGCGTGTGTGTGTGTGTGTGTGTGAATGTGGGGGTGCGAAAGAGCTGCAGCACGGCTGATGGAAGTGCACACTGTAGCAGAATCAGTATTGAGGAGGGAGGAGAGGAGAATTACTGTAATGGCTACGGAGGGGGTGGGGGGTGGGGGGGTTATTGCACATTCAAGAAAAGCGTCAGTAGCATATTTCCATGATTAAGTGTCCGTGAGCGGCGCTTACTGTATTTTTTATGTCAGGCGCCGAGTAAGGGGTTTGAGATTCCCTATGACTGTCAGGGAGGTTAAATGAGGTCTCTGGCACCCCAAAGTATAACAACAACAACATTAATATTAATAATAATAATAATAATTATTATTATTACTATTATAATCACATGTAGCTGTAAATCTGCTAATAAAAGAGCTTGGAGTTCTAATGATCTTCTCACTCAATAATGCCTGCAGTACTGTATCTTTCTATTCTCTATTATCTCTATCTCTTATCTATTATCAGGTTTACCAATTTCAGTATGTTAACTAAGGCAGGTTCATTACTTAACCATGTTCTTGGTGTGTGTGTGTGTGTGTGTGGGGGGGGGGGACCCAGGTGAGGCCTGGGCTTTGGCTCCTTCATTGGTCATGCTGGAACCTTGCCTGAACTTCTCCCTATAGAGTCCCTGATATATGCCCGATATGATCTACACCAGCCTGCTTTAGACACTGATTGACAGGTCGATGCATTACTCTGATTGGTTGGGTGGGCTGCCTTGTCACGATGGGTCAGACTCAAAGTCACGCAATCTTTGCCTATCTGGTTCTTTCGTTTGTTTTCTGTTCTTACTCTCTCCCAATTACAGAGGCTGAGTGCTAGTTTGCCGTGTACCCCATGTGGCTCCCTTGGAGAATAGTGTGCGGTGCAGACTATGACTGTAGCCAGCTGATGAAACGTGTGGGGGAATCTTGCCAAGTATTACAAGAGACTGAAAGAGAAAGAGTCCCTCCGACTTTAAGTAGTGCACGCTGAATCAGCCTTTCATGCTCATTAAGGGGGGTTTCATGTACTACATCCAGAGCGAGAAATAAAATAGAAAATAAAGAATAAGAAAAGAGTTCACAAGACTTCCTTGGGAGACCTTTCTTTGTGGAAACATTCGCTTGCTGACTTTTAATTTGTATCTACGTATTACTTGTGCTTGCTACTGTAGTCACTGTTGCTTTTGGAAGTGAAGTGAAGTGAAGTGAAGTGTGTGTGTGCGTGTGCGTGTGTGTGTGTGTGTGTGCGTGTCTGTACGTACTGTATATAGTATATGCGCTTTTTAAGTTTTTTTCTTTCTGCCTCTTTTCTACATCTCAACAAGTGTGTATGTGTGTGGGCATGTCTGTGTGTCTGTATGTGCATACTGTAGTTTGCTGTAGTGTATGAATGTGTTCTGTGCGGCAGTATGTGCACTTTAGGAGTCTACTGGTGGGTTTCAAGGAGACAGTGATTGCAGACACCCCATTCTTCCCACACTCTCCAAAGGGAACACATCATGCATTAAAGAGGATAGAAAAAAACATAACCAGACTGTCTTTTTTGTCATTTTAATGACGAGCTATTATCTTTAAAGAGCATCCTGGTTTTAAGATATAAAGCGTCTCTGTTACCCTGCCTAACAGAGTCTGAAAAGGCCTGCCGTGTGTGGGTCGGGTAACACATAATGACTTGATGGTCGAAAATGATTCAGTACCGTGCGACAGGCAAATGGCATGTGAAAAAGAAATGGAAAACGCAGCGTTCCTCGCAGCAGCAGCGAGCTTAGCTGGAGTTTGAAGCAAAGGGCATGAAGACAGAGAAGTGCTTTTTTCTCTTAACACACTCACCTGCACAGGTGTACACCCCCGCATATTCACACACGCACGCACGCATGCATGCACGCACACACACACACACACACACACACACACACACACACACACACACACACACACACACACACACACACACACACACACACACACACAATTCCCCTCCCTCAATATCTCTCTCTCTCTCTCTCTCTCTCCTATCTCTCCCTTTCTCTCTTTTTCGATCTCTAGATAGAGTGCTATGTCTCCATTTCTCCCTCTTTCATGTGCACATGCACAAGGGACACACAGATACTAACACAGACACACACATGCACAAGGACACACACATGCACGCACGCACACACACAGAAACCCTCCAACTTCAAACGCAGCGTAACATCACTGTCACACTAACATTACTGTCACACTGGACTACTGGTCAATAAATGTTCCAGCCGAGCTGTGTGGAAGTACCACATCGCTACAGAGTACCGTGAGATCCTTTCTCCAGCAGCAGCACCCATCGTGTCAGCTCTGCTCCGCTCTCCTCACTCCACACTCCTAGCTAGCTTGGCATTGGTCACAGCCTCCCACTAGCTAGCCCCGTCAGCACGCCAAAAAGGAACTGCCAACACTGTCAGCGCAAATAACCCGGCTGCCACAAGCGCACGCTTATTTCACCGGCCCCAGCCATCCGAATGATTAATTCATGCAAGGCGGGTTAAAAGGCATGGAGCAGGGGAAGGGAAGGGAAGGCTGGGCTGCTGTCCGTGGTGCTGAAACACATGGCAGAGAATAAGGACGCTTGCTGCTGCAAGACTTATTGCTAGTGCTTGTGCTAATGTCTAGGTTATTGACAACAGCTAATGTAGATGTTATATGTGTGTATGTGTGTGTGTGTGTGTGTGGGGGGGGTGTGTGTGTGTGTGTGTGTGTGTGTGTGCGTGCGTCAGTGTGTGTGTGCATAAGGGCATACATGCGTGCATGTGTGTGCGTGTGCGTGTGCATGTGCACGCGTGTGTGTGTATGTGTGTGTATGTGTGTGTGTGTGTGTGTGTGTGTGTGTGTGTGTGTGTGTG
>NC_085863.1:51616259-51618759 GCF_034702125.1 Engraulis encrasicolus
GCACAACTGACACACACACACAACCAAAACACACACACACACACACACACACACACACACACACACACACACACACACACACACACACACACACACACACACACACACACACACACACACACACACACACACACACACACACACACACACACACACTTCAAAGCTTTTGGCTGACCCAGAGGAGAGGTGTTGTTGCAGGGGGCTGACAGCTCTTTTGTGCCGCCCCAGCCTCCTGCCTGCCTGCCAGGCCCAGCCTCCCGCCTGCCTGCCTGCCTGTCTGTCTCCCACTGCAGGAGAGGAGCGGGCAGGGCGGAGGGGTCACACGGACCTGCCTGCAACATAATATAGCACTTAGCAGTGGGCATGCACACTCACATGTGGACACACACACATGCACACACTCACACACATGCACGGACGCAGATACGCACCCACACACATACACACACAGGGCCGCGGACAGCTTTTGCTGGGCCCAGGACAAAGTAATCAGAAAGGGCCCCCTACCTAATATATACAATGTAATGGGGACCACATTTTGGGCCCTATGTCTCCCCGAGCCCGGGACACCATACCTGTTTGTGTCACTCTGTCACTCACTCACGCACACACTCTCTTTCTCTCCATTTAATATGTACAGACATAGGTACACAGAGATACACACACACATACATACACACTTCCATGCATATGCTAGTTGTTCGAAGAACTTCAAATTACTTCAGTGTTACTCTGTATGCCCTATCCGTCCACTCTCTCTCTCTCACACACACACACACACACACACACACACACACACACACACACACACACACACACACACAGCTTTTCTCACTCATAGTTTCTCTGACCTCTCTCTCTCTCTCTCTCTCTCTCTCTCTCTCTCTCTCTCTCTCTCTCTCCCTCCCTCTTCTCATTCTCTCTATTTCTTGCTGAAAGAGGAGAGGTGAGAATGCTCCCTCCAGGCCAACAAAGCACTACCTCTGGGAAGGCAAATGGGGTATAGATGTATCACACCTCCCTCATGCTCTCTCTCTCTCTCTCTCTCTCTCTCTCTCTCTCTCTCTCTCTCTCTCTCTCTCTCTCTCTCTCTCTCTCAAACACAGACACAGACACAGACAGACAGACAGACACACACACACACACACACACACACACACACACACACACACACACACACACACACACACACACACACACAGCTTTTCTCACTCATAGTTTCTCTGACCTCTTTCTTTCTTTCTCTCTCTCTCTCTCTCTCTCTCTCTCTCTTTTTCTTTATTTCTTTCTCAAACACACACATACACACACACACACACACACACACACTTCACCCCCCCCCCCATCTCTTCCTCATGCAGCTTTAACTGTGACAGCACTAACTAGAAGGCTAACTCCACACGGCCCCGCACGTTACTCTGTGACGTTTGTGCATTTTCAGAAACCTCTTGTGAGAAGGTGGACGGTTTTTAAAGATTTGGGCAACTGTTGATGAATTATTCACCAACGTTTGAACTCTCTGCGCTTTGTGGAAATGATAGGGCAGGTCACACACAAACACACACACACAACACACACACACAGGCACGCACGCACGCACGCACGCACATTTATGACGTTGGGCCGGAGCGAACGTATTGTCTTGATTTGAAATACATCTCTGACCACCTGAAGCCTGTCTGCTATTTTAACTCAGAACTCTGACAATCTATTCTGTTCTCTGTGGACCTCGGGAAGAGTAGCTGATGCGTCCACGATCCGAGTAAAATACCAAATACCCAAACCGAAGGAGGCTAATGAAGGCATAGAAGCAGGCCGACGGTGAGGAAATGATGAAGATGAAGAAGAAAGGAGGAGGAAGGAGGAGGAAGGAGGGCTGTAGTGTGTAAACGGGCTGCTGTGATTGTTGGCACTGGGCCGGACATGAATCAAGTGAGAGCATTAGACACACACGCACGGATTAAAGGGCGCACAAACACACACATGCACACACACACGCACAAACATGCGTGCGCGCGTGCACACACACACAAACGCATGCACGCGCACACACACACACACACACACACATGCGCGCGCACCCGCACACACACACGCACACGCACACATACACACACGCACACACACACACACACACACACACACACACACACACACACACACACACACACACACACACACACACACACACACACACACACACACACACACACACACACACACGCCTCATTTCTCTCTGGAAGGACCACGCAGAACAGCCACACTGTGAACGTCAGCCTTCTAACAACATTATCACTCTCCCAGCCTCTGTGCATTTCCCACTCACTCACTCACTCACTCACTCACTCACTCACTCACTCACTCACTCACTCACTCACTCACTCACTCACTCACTCACTCACTCACTCACTCACTCACTCGCGCTCTCTCTCTATCTCTCTCTCTCTTTCTCTCTACCTCGCTCACCCTCTTTCTCGGTTGAGCTCTTCTCTTTCTCTCC
>NC_085863.1:51628759-51643759 GCF_034702125.1 Engraulis encrasicolus
GACCTGAGGCGTTGCTATAGCAGCATCTCCTAGGGATGTGTTAATTGATTAAAAAACATTAATTACAATTAATCGCCTATTCAACTGACAAGAGACCCAGGTGAAATGGGAATGTGAAGAGTGTGTGTGAAGAGGGGTATGAATACAGGGAATGTTTAAATCACCTGTGGATTAAGGAATTTAAATAGAATTCATTTAAATGTAGTATTTTATCTCAATTTTTAATTGGAATTTTTAGATCTGGTAGGTTTTTTTTAGAAACATTGAGATTTCGGGGGGAAACCCTGCTTATCAATTAATCATAAGTCGGTCAATAAGGCAATCAACTAAAGATTAATGAATTCATCGATGACTTGCATCCCTAGTATCTCCCAAGCCCAGGTGGTTGCAGTGGTTGGAGGGTCGGTACTGTTGATGCTTTTAGTAGTGGTGGTGCTAGTGGTGGTGGTGGGGATAGGGATGTGCATATCGTGTGGCAAAAGCATGGCGATTGTGGCGCGGGGAATCAGAAGGATGTTGCAAGAGATACAGAGGGGGATTGTGGGGGCACAGAGAGGGATGGGAGAGGAGTCAGATGGGGGGCTGGTGGAGGACTGGGAGTGTGGGGCTGTAGGGTTAGATTAGTGGTCGTGTTGGTGATGGTGGTGTGGTGTGGCCTGTGCTCTACATCACCTCATCAGGAGCCAAGGGGTTGGAGGAGGAGGTTGTAATGGCCCAAATAGACCAGACGTGACTTGAGCAATTCAAGTGACGGAAGTAATTGACTTTGTATGGAGTCGCTGGCGACAGACGAGACAAAAGCAATGTGGGAGACTTGAGGTGATTTGAGCTTGCCTGGTTACCATACCACCAGACCTAATCACGAGTGTCTTTCAGATCGGAATGATTGTGTAGAACTAAAGGCAGTATGGGAGTTCCCAGGCTAGATTTGAGCAACTTAAGCGACGGTTTGTAGTTGGACTGCAGCGAATATTATGCAAATGAGCTATGATGTGGTTCAGCAAAAGCCGATCACACAGCCAATGGGAATGTCGAAATGCTTGCATTCTGCTTTTAACGGACATAAGCTGTCGCTTCTATGGCTCGTATCACTCGCTACCCAGTCCAGCGATTCTCTGTTGCTTAATCTTGTCTCCGCTGGTGTGTTTGCCCGGTAAGAGGCAACGTGTGGCGATGGTGGTGTGTCTGTGCTCCAGTCGCCTCATGAGGAATGAGGGGAATCAGAAGGAGGTTGCCAGGGATACAGAGGGGGGGTTGTGGGGCCACAGAGAGGTATGATAGAGGGGTCAGAGGCTGTTGGTAGAGATACGGGAGCGTGGGGTTGTAAGGTGACTATGTCTCTACCCCGTGAGTCATTGCAGCTTGACGATCCAACCCCTGCTGCCGTCACCCCTGGTACTGTCACCTCCGCTACCGTCACCCCTGCTTGCAAATGGGGTCAGTGGTTGGGAAGTGTGGGGGCAGCCCGACGTGGGAGGAGGGTGGTGGGTGATATACAGTAGGGGATGGGTGCATGGGTTGCATGTCTGCTACTGTAGGGTTCTATTTTTACCCCCTGAGAACTGGTGGTCTGCCTCAGGGTAACAGAATCGCTCCGCTCACCGTACCAAGGGTAAAGGGCATCTGAGGGTGGATGGCAGTGGGGCCGCTTAGTGAGGAGTTGTTGTGGGAGAGAGAGAGAGAGAGAGAGAGAGAGAGAGAGAGAGAGAGAGAGAGAGAGAGAGAGAGAGAGAGAGAGAGAGAGAGAGAGAGAGAGAGAGAGAAAGAGAGAGAGAGAGAGAGCATGTGTGTACGAGTGAGCGTGCATGTGGCCTTAATGTAGGCATCTGTGGGTGGATGGCAGTGGGTCAGATCAGTGAGGGGTAGTGTGTGTGTGTGTGTGTGTGTGTGTGGGGGTGGGGGGGTGGGGCAGTGCCACATGACCAAACCACAGATGAGTCCCCCTCATCTCCCTCAGGCTCAGATGGACATGATGCATTATGACTCTATGGGGGTACAAGAGGGTGACTGTGCTGTGCATGTTATGACTAAAGCTACCAGAGGGGGTGAGTGAGTCTTCACCACCAGGGGAGTCCCTGCGCTTGGGAAGGAATGATTCATTCACTTGGCTCCAATAAAACTCAACCTCTTCAATTTGCGATTTTACTTTTTTGTCTCTTTTTAGCATAGACAGCGTAGGATATCGACAGAAGAATCTACACTTGATATGTTTGATGTTTGAAAAAAAAAATAGCCAATTCCTTGCCCATTGTGTTGATGGACGACGAATAATAATAATTAAGTGATTTCTTTAAACTGATGGCTAAAATAAACCACTGCGAACGATCAATCCGCCCTCTTTCTCTTCTCCTAATGGTTTCCCATGGATCAGATTCAATTACATGGTCACAAATCTCCAAAGACTTAATCACAATTACAGTGCCATAAACACGACCATAATTCACAATTATGTTTGCATATATCCACTTTTTTACCCTCCAATTCATTAATTATTTCGAATTGATTTATTAGACTTCTACCAGACAGCCAACTTATCTCAAGGCCTGGCACAATAGGCTGCTTTCCTACTGAAATGTTGATATTTTTTCAATACAAATGTTCTATTGCAGAAGACTTAAAGGGTTTTCATAATTTCACTAATTATGATATAAAACACAGAGAAACATTTGGACCGGTTCAAATGGAGTACCCACTGCTTCCCTAATACACTGCCCCATTAACTGCCTTAGCAACGTAACCACCAAACAAGATAATGGCTGTTATTGTTTTTTTTATTATTTGGAGAAGACACAAAATGCTAATGAGTTTTTTTCTGTTTTTCTTTTCAAATCATCATTAGGCTTCAACTGCATTAATTAATTCCTCACCAAACGTCAACAGCCAGCACTGCAGCACTTTTTAACCTCCAAAACTTATTTCTCAGTGAGCGTTCGAGTTTCCAATCATGCTCAGGAGTAGTGTGGGTAGTCTCCATATCGGCTGGTACAAAAGCAGCAGTGGGCGAGGACGGTGCCCAAGAGGTAATTGCATTCCTAGCCCAACGCTCAATAGCAAACACACTGCCCCAGAGTCTGCGGCGACCAGAGTCGGTGGAAACCTTTTCTTATGAGTTACGGCGCGCTGCCACTTTTTAAGTTGAAGGGGATTACATCGGTCTCCAGGGATCCCTGGACTTATTCGCAATGGCCGGCCGGACAACTGCTTGTGTTTGGGAGTGTGTGTGTGTGTGTGTGTGTGTGTGTGTGTGTGTGTGTGTGTGTGTGTGTGTGTGTGTGTGTGTGTGTGTGTGTGTGTGTGTGTGTGTGTGTGTGTGTGTGTGTGTGTGTGCGGGTCTTTATACTCACTGTTTTGTCTTATATTCTGTTTGAACATTCCTTCTCTCAGCGACTCCGTGTCTAAGAGAGAGAGAGAGAGAGAGAGAGAGAGAGAGAGAAAGAGAAAGAGAGAGAGAGAATGTAAGTGTGTGTGGGTGTGTGTGTGTGTGTGTGTGTGTGTGTGTGTGTGTGTGTGTGTGTGTGTGTGTGTGTGTGTGTGTGTGTCTGTGTGTGTCTGTGTGCTTAAGCCTATATGTGTGTGCCAACATCCAGCCAACCCCCCACCCCCCACCCCCCCACCCCACCCCACCCCACCCCATATTGTCTTGCTGTCCTGTCTGTTTGTTTGTGCATGTGAGTAGTACGTACCTGCAGACCCCCCCCCCCATCCCCCACCACCACCACCACCACCCACCACCCCGCAGCTGCAGCGGTACGTGCTTCGCCTGAGGTCACCCTATTATCATCCCTGACATTTCAGACAGATAAGAGCCCCAAGCCCTGCCATCCCATTACCCAAATCATAATGGAATTTGGGGACACTGCAAATAGCTGTTTGACTTTGCTAGATTAAGGCAACGAGGAAGAAGAAGCTGGCGGAAAAGAAAAAGGAAAAAGAAAGAGAAAAGCGAAACCTTATCGTGAGGAGCCCACTGTTGGCTAAACAAATGAAACAGGTGTAGCGGGGCGGTCGTTTCCCCTGGCCGGCCCCCATATTCAGAGGCATGGAGGCATCTGCAACCGGGGGAAGGACCTGATTAAAATCTGGACCGAGGAGTGCTGCCGAAGTCCTACCCAACACACATGCACACACACACACACAAACGCGCGCACGCACACACACACACACACACACACACGTACACAAGTAAGCTTACGCGCACACACCTACCGCTCCTCCCCTCTCAATCCTTTTCATCTCAATTTTCCTCCCTTTTCAACACCTCGCCCCCCTCACCTCTTCTCCCCACTGTCTCTCCTCCTTGACTTGACTCTCTCTCTCTCTCTCTCTCTCTCTCTCTCTCTCTCTCTCTCTCTCTCTCTCTCTCTCTCTCTCTCTCTCTCTCTCTCTCTCTCTCTCTCTCTCTCTCTCTCTCTCTCTCTCTCACACACACACAATCTTTCCTCCCTGCTCTTATGTCTCCTCCTTTCTAGTGTGCCCCTCTCTTTTCTCTGCCTTAAGATGGAGTGCGTCTCCATTTCGAGTGCGTGTGCTTTTTTTTTGTTCGCCGCCCCGGTGCTGTGGCTAAGCGGGAGGATTTCCTCTTTGGAGAAACTGTCGGAGTGTTAATTACACAAACACAATGGGTCCAGGAGGGGGCGGAGAGGGAGATAAGGACGAGGAGAGAGAGAGGGAGAGAGAGAGAGAGAGAGACAGAGAGAGACAGAGACAGAGACAGAGACAGAGACAGAGACAGAGACAGAGACAGAGAAGGACAGTAGAGAAAAGGAAAGAGAAAGACACACACAAACGAGTCTGTCTTAAGGAATGATGCCTGTGCCCTCTAATTCTTTACCACCCTTCACCCTCTCTCTCTCTCTCTCTCTCTCTCTCTCTCTCTCTCTCTCTATCACACACACACACACACACACACACACACACACACACACACACACACACACACACACACACACACACACACACACACACACACACACACACACTGGAGTGGGGTTCCTCTTCATCTTAGCGGGACAATGGAGAATAGGAGAGAACGAAAGAGAGGGCGAGAGAGAGAGAGAGGGAGAGAGAGAGAGAGAGAGAGAGAGAGAGAGAGAGAGAGAGAGAGAGAGAGAGAGAGAGAGAGAGAGAGAGAGAGAGAGAGAGAGAGAGAGAGAGAGAGAAGGCAGGACAGGCCAATATGAGCAACACTGTGCTTCAAAGAGAGAGAGAGAGAGAGACTAAACCAGTGCCGGAGTGACATGTGAATAAATAAATAAATAAATGAAAAAAGGCAGAACCATGACAGCGTCTTTGGTTATAACTAGCACAGCGAGAATGACCCTGTCCGACTGCGCAACTTGAAGAGGAGTGCCTTTCCTTCCCGCGGCGAAGCCATGCATATTATTATTCCTCCTTTGCGGGCCAAGATAAAACTAACGTGTTCCTGCCCAACGAAAATGAGGGTGAATGTGGGAATGGAGGGATAGAGCAAGGGGGAGAGGGAGGGAGGGAGGGAGGGGAGGGATGGGCGGAGGAAAGCTGGACAATGGTGAGGGTGGAAGAGTGGAGTGGAGAGGAGAGGGGAGAGGAGAGCAGCATGTTAAAGCTAAGGAGAGAGGGGGGAAAGGAATGGGGAGGTGGAGGGGAGAGAAGAGGGATGTCAAAGGTAAGTAGAGGAGAAGAGGGGGGTGCTGAATCTAAGGAGAGTGGGAGAAAGGGAGGAAGGGCAACGGTGAGAGGTAGAGGAGAGAAGGAGGAGGGATGGGGGCCAACGGTGAGAAGGAGAGATTGAGAGAAGGAGAACTGGAAAAGTGGAGAGGTGGAGAGGAGGAGGAGGAGGAGGAGGGCAACGGCGGAAGCTAAGGACAGCACCTTGCAGAGAGAGAGAGAGAGAGAGAGAGAGAGAGAGAGAGAGAGAGAGAGAGTGAGAGAGAAAAGGAGAGGTGGAGAGGAGGAGGAGGAGGAGGAGGAAGGCAGCGATGGAAGCTAAAGACAGCACCTTGCAGAGAGAGAGAGAGAGAGAGAGAAAGAAAGAAAGAAAGAAAGCGAGAGAGCGCAATGCGACCTCCTCCGTTCTAGTGAAATGGCTTCAAGTCCTCCTCTGGAGTCCGTCTCCAAGCTGGAGCTCAGAGGAGGAGGGCTGGTAATTGCTCTCTCACCGACCAGAAGGGGGGAGAAAAGAACAAAAGGGAACAAAATAAAAGTGAGAAATAAAGAAGGCTCTGTGCCTGACTGCCCTCATGCCGTCACTGTTTAAAGTGCAACACAGTTGGGAGTGACACGCGGAGGATGGTGGCACTGATGTTTCCCCGACACCCACCGACATCGGTCACGGTGACACAGGAGATGCCGTCAGGGACGGTGACGACCATGACAGGTTGTGTCGCCTCGACTACCTCTCTACCTCCCTCTCCTCTCCTCTCCTCTCCTCTCCTCTCCTCTCCTCTCCTCTCCACTCCAGTCCTTTACCTTGGTTAACTCTGACATGCGTCCCACTACCTCTCTACATCTCTACCTCCTTCTCCTCTCCTCTCCTCTCCTCTCCTCTCCTCTCCTCTCCTCTCCTCTCCTCTCCTCTCCTCTCCTCTCCTCTACCTTGGTTAACTCTGACATGCATCCCTCTACCTCCTTCTCCTCCCCCTCTCCTCTCCTCTCCTCTCCTCTCCTACCCTACTCCTCTCCTCTCCTCTCCTACCCTACTCCTCTCCTCTCCTCTCCTCTCCAGTCAGTCCTTAGCCTTGGTTAACTTTGACATGCTGCTTGGAGAGCGTGGGAAGACGCACACAGTGCTCTGTGCTCTGCCTCTACTGTAGTGGGAGTTTTACAGGCTGCGGTAGGTCATCATCAGTAGACTGAAGCAACTGAAGCGGGTTACCTAGTGGCTGCGGCGCACATACTGCACATACTGACACGTATGTGCACTCACAAAGCAAACACATACACATAGAGATAACAAACAAGGACTCACGCGCACACACTCACACACACACACACAAACACCAACCCAGAGACAACAAACTCACCGACATATTTCTACATAATCTCTTGCTGCCAAACACGTCCACACTCACAATCACTCAAACAAACAAAAACACACACACACACACACACACACACACACACACACACACACACACACACACACACACACACACACACACACAATACAGAGAAAGAGAGCAAGAGAGAGCAAGAGAAAGCAAGAGAGAGAGAGAGAGAGAGAGAGAGAGAGAGAGAGAGAGAGAGAGAGAAAGAGAGCAAGAGAGAGAGAGAGAGAGAGAGAGAGAGAGAGAGAGAGAGAGAGAGAGAGCGCTTGGCGGCAGGTGCGTCCATTTGTCCACACGGTCGGTCCCCTCACCGGCGTCACTAATTTATATTCCTCATAAGGTCCCTCACAGGCTTCATGTTTAATGGATGGAGAGACTGATAAATGAGTAAAAGAGGAGAGAGGACAGGGGAGGACGCAGCAATCGCCACTTAGAGAGAGAGAGAGAGAGAGAGAGAGAGGAGACGGAGACAAGATGAAGGAGTGAGGATACAGGAATTGGGCGAAAAAGAGGGAGAAAAGATGAAAAACGCAATGAGAGAAGAGGAGAGAAGAGGAGAGGAGGAAAGGAAGAAAGGAGTGTATGTGAAGAGGAGAGAATTAGAGAAGAGCAGAGAAGAGATGAGAAAAAAAGAGATGAGAAGAGACGAGAAGAGAAGAGAAGAGAAGAGAAGAGAAGAGAAGAGAAGAGAAGAGAAGAGAAGAGAAGAGAAGAGAAGAGAAGAGAAGAGAAGATAAGAGAAGAGATGAGAAGAGAAGAGAAGAGAAGAAGAGAAGAGAAGAGAGAAGTTTAGAGGGAGATTTACGTCAGTGGGCGAAAGGCAGACGGGAGTAATGGGCGTAAGATTACAACTGTCAGCTGAAGGAGTGGGAGTCAACAGGAGCCATTGCCAGCGAGCAACCACACACACACACACACACACACACACACACACACACACACACACACACACACACACACACACACACACACACACACACACACACACACACACACACACACACACACACACACACACACACACACACACACACACACACACACACACGACTGCAGAGCAAACACACACAAAAATGTTCAAACAAGGTATACATTATGCATGTGGATACACATAGCAAAATTCACCATTCAAAAATGCCCAAACCAATAGAAACAAGATTGGAAACCAAATTTTAAAAAGTGTTAAAAACCATACTCCCCCGCTGAAACTCCCTTCTAAACGAAAGAGCACACCATCTCTTGTAAAAAAAACCCCAATATTTTTTTAATGCATCCATACAGAGGCAACTTTTTTTCAAAACTGGAGGTTGCAGTGACCTGGCTATTTGGAAATGACACCATTTTACTGCACTACAGTATTGGCCTGAGTCAATCCAGGTACAGCTGTAGCTTTCTCTAAGTGTAATGTGTTTGACTCGCATGAACTGCCCTCCCGAAACATTCAGGTAGCGTCTGAGGTAGCACTCAATAGAGAGCGAAAGTTAGAGAGAAAGAGAGAGAGAGAGAGAGAAAGAGAGAGAGAGAGAGAGAGAGAGAGAGAGAGAGAGAGAGAGAGAGAGAGAGAGAGAGAAAGAGCTCGATGGAGAGTTCAAGCAGAGTGCCAGTGCTGAGACTCCTGACTTCTGAAATCTGTGACAGGCTGATATTTCGCACGGCCATCTCCTGCTCTCTGGTGGCATGATAAACCAAGTGGACTGTAAATAAAATATTTTGCCCTTTTTTACCAAACGTCACCTGTTCTGTACCAAACGTAACTTTGCTGTGTTTCTATTAGTCTGTAAATGGGTCACACCCTATCCACTGAAGCAGAAATGGCAGCATCAAATGGCAATTCTTTAGACTTTTTTTCTCAGAGAAACTATTTTCCCGTCACCTCAAGGCACTGTATGTCAAGTGTTTCTCTGTGGGACACTCGGGTAGGGTACATGTGCCACATATTTATTTGTGAGAGAGAGAGAGAGAGAGAGAGAGAGAGAGAGAGAGAGAGAGAGAGAGGGGTTACAGACAGAACACAACACAAAAACAAACAGCAAAATACCGTAAAAGATACACACAGCAAGAAAGAGAGAGAAGGGGGGGGGGGCATAGGGAAAGAAACAGAATAAAGAGACCTGAAAGAGACAGGTGGCGACAAAGAAAGAAAAAGGCTTTTTCAAAATGGAGCCTTGGTGGTGCTTGGGCTCTAATACTCGCCACACAAATAATTGAGCCCCGACGAGTTGCTGCACAAACAACGAGCGCAAATGGGCTAACAAGCTAGGATTACAAAGGGAAGTGGTTTATGAGCTAATAACAAATCTGTGGCAGAAACCAATTCTGGGGATGGATCAAGGAAAAGAGGCTTTGATAATGGCCATATTCCCCAGGGCTAGCTCAAGCTTTAAAGAGAACCACATTTAAAAATAAAAAGAGAAGAAGGAAACAGTAAAATGAGAAGGCGCACAGACAGACTGTATATATTTATTGACAGACACAAACTCGAAAACATGTAGTTGTGTGGTTGTGTACGTGTGTGCACGCAAGTAAGTGTGTGTGTGTGTGTGTGTGTGTGTGTGTGTGTGTGTGTGTGTGTGTGTGTGTGTGTGTGTGTGTGTGTGTGTGTGTGTGTGTGTGTGTGTGTGTGTGTGTGTGTGTGTGTGTGTGTGTGTGTGTGTGTGTGTGTGTGTGTGTGTGTGTGTGTGTGTGTGGTGTTTGTGTGTGTGTGTGTGTGTGTGTGTGTGTGTGTGTTTGTTTTTGTGTGTGTGTGTATGCTTGCTCGTGCGTGTGTGTTTGTGTGCATTCAGTAGTTGTGTGTGTGTGTAGCATTATATAAAGCTATGAAATAGTAATGAAGTGTCATTTCTAAGGCACCGATACGGCAGGCTAAGACAGGTAGGTGGTGATGGTGGTGGGGGGGGGTCAATGAAAAGGACTCCGTCAACTATCCGACACTCCACGTCAGAGAGAAGGTGAGTGGAAATAGCAATTCAATGGAGTCCGCCAGGCAATGCTGATATGAGGTTTGTTTTCGAAAAGATAGCGGTGGAGCCTACATAATTAATTCCATCAAAAAAATAGAAGCAGGGGAAAAACAATCCACCCCCCTTTCACATCCATCACATGGTGATTGCAGGTGGTCTGAAGGGAAAGTCATAGCGGAGACTTTGCAGACGTTTGGATACGTTGGGGAAGGGGATGGGGAAGGGGATGGAGAAGGGGATGGGGATGGGCAGGGCTGGACTGGGATCTGAAAAGGGCCCGGGCACTCTTTGACACCTGAGGGCCCAGCGCCTAAGCCTCTATCGGTATATAGATAGATAGATAGATAGATAGATAGATAGATAGATAGATAGATAGATAGATAGATAGATAGATAGATAGATAGATAGATAGATAGATAGATAGACAGACAGACAGATAGCCCACTGGAAAAAGCTGCTGTGACCCTCATGTTCCCTTCATCCAATTTTTTTTTTTATTTAAAAAAAAAAACAACTATTTCTGGCCCTCGGAGGGCCCGAGACGCGCGAGGGCCCACCGGGATTTGCCCGGTTCGCCAGATAGCCAGTCCAGTCCTGGGGATGGGGATGGGGAGTTTGCTAATAAGACTGACTCACAGCACGCCTCACGGCAGCTTCCGACAGGGCAAAGGAACAGGGCTTAAGGTCAGGATGTCCGTGTAAACTTTGATGCACCAGAAAAAAAATGTAAATACATTTTTTTATTATCTGGCTTCTTTGTGTGAATTTCTATCTTACAACCTAATGTTTTATGGGTTTATATTATTATTGTTATTATTATTTTAGCATTACCATTTTTAATTATTAATTATATTATTATTGCAAGCAATTTAGGAATACACGCCAAACAAATGATTTGCTTAACACATGCCTGGTAAGACACTTAAACAAAAGTGTGAACCTTAAAATAATATGGCACCAACACCCCGAAAGCGACTAGAGCAACAGAAAACAGAAAAGCGACAGAAAAGACAAAAGCGATTTGGGCAACTCGAGCGTCAGTTTAGTTAAACTTCAGCAAATATTATGCTAATGAGCTATGATGCGGTTCGGCGACTACAACCCCATGTAACTGGAATGTCGGAATGCTTGCATTCTGCTTTTGTTGGTCATAATTTGTCGCTTTCATTGCCAAACTATTGGTATGGAAACAGTCCAGCGACTACTTGTAGCTTTTGTCTATTCTGATGTGTTCTCCCTGTTACCATTATAAGTAATACTACGTACCATCTTGTGCGTACATATACTGCCCATACATACCTAACTCAAGGATGTATGTCTAACGCTTACACACACGTGCAATGTTACAAATTGTTACATTCATTGCTACATAGACTATACCGGATGTCACAGGCATAGCTGCTATAGAAAAGCGTCACTATTTCGATTTCTTGTATTTGGGATAGCATGACACACAGAGAGACATGTCAGGCAATCTTCAGCGTCTGAAACTGTGACAGACACAGCAAAAATAAAGTGTAACTTCTTCCCCACTTTTACTGGGCATAAAAGTTTGTAAAGTTTCGTGAAAGCACTTTGTGGTTGACCTTGGAGGTGGTCATTCAATCAGAGCACTGGAAGGCACAGACCCATTCCTAAAATATCCCCCGTAACCAGAAGTGGAACAACTATACGCACATTCTATTAGCAAACAGAGAGGACTGTTTGCAGTCCTCCGACAGCCATCAAGAGAAAGACAGGCGTAAAAGAAAGGGGGATAGGAAAGGGGGAAAAAGGAGACCCAAAAAAAAAGGCGAGTAATGTCTGACTGTAATATCAAGAGAGGATGCTTGAAAGGATCGCGGTGTTTGTCTGAAAAACCTATTCCCATCTTAAAGACTACCGTCTAATCCTCCCCTTTGATGTGCCGGGGATTCAGTACTGAAGGTAGGCCCATTTCATTCTTACTGCGGCGCGTCATGCATTACAGCGTGTGTTCACAGTTGCTCCTCTCATCCTCACAGGCCTCATTCGTTCCTCTAGTTCTTTATTCCTATCTCTTTTTAACACCCCACCTTATCCGCGCACACAGAAGAAGGCACCAGCGATGCACCACGCTTTAAATTATATTGATTAAATTCATTCAAAAGATGGGAATCCATCAAAATCATATCGACCCTGGCATGTGTGGTTCCTCAAAAAGTATTAATAATTAATAGAATGGTTTTATTGAACTACAGCATGAAAGCACCGGGGCTATCATTTTCTCATTTTGTCCCCCCGCCGATGTCTGATGTCATGGAATGGAAGTAGGGGAGACAACAAATTGGACAAATAATACGCGGCCCCCTTTTTTGCGCTGAATTTCAAATGAGCGCTGTCACATGTTAAATGTTGTTTTAAAATCCTCTCAAACTCGAAATGCGATAGATAACTTTAAATTTAATTCCGAAACCCCCTACCCACGACCACACCTTCTGGAATAGAATACAAATATCAAACATCTATCGGCAATAATTACAAGAGCCATGACTGTTTTTTGGCAGCTAGCGGGGGTTAGGTGGTCCAAGACGTGCCTGGAGTCCAGAGCTTCAAGGTGGGGGTGTTGCTGGAGAGACGAGGAGGGGCTGCGTCAGCAGTGGCAGCCATCAGATACTCAAGTAAAGAATAAGGGCATTTAAAGTCCCATCTAACAACTGGGCTCCGGACCTGGGCTTATAGGCCTCCCCCTCCTACTGGGAATTGAAACTGTTTTTATTCTTCTACACACATTTCTGCTCTTTCTGCTCTCTCTCTCTCTCTCTCTCTCTCTCTCTCTCTCTCTCTCTCTCTCTCTCTTTTTTCTCTCTCTGGCACACACTCTCCCTGTCACTCTCACACTCTTTCTGTCCATGTTTTTATTCTACCACCCTCTCCATCTCTCTCTATCTCTCTTTCACTCTCTTTCTCTCTGTCACTCTCTCTCTCTGTCTGTCAGTTTTCTTTTTTCTTTCCAGACCTTTCTCCAGGCGGCTCTCACTGCAACACTGACAAAAGCCGAGCCCTCTATCTGTCATGGCCTTGGGATGGTGAGGCGAGGTGAGGTGAGGTGCGGAGTTGTTGGCTAAAGCCCCTCACCAGTGACGAATGGACTGGTCGATAGCTAGCTGGGGGCAGTGGTTCTGGAGCTAAAAGCTTAATGCATTTACACACACATACGCATCCAAACACATACACACACACACAGAATGTGCACAAACACACAAACACACACACACACACACACACACACACACACACACACACAAACACACACACACACACACACACACACACACACACACACACACACATACACACACACACAGAATGTGCACAAACACACAAACACACACACACACACACACACACACACAGGACATTGCAGGACCCGGTCAAGGCTAATCTCCAAAGACTTCTTCCAAGCACACCTGTGAAGCTTTAGTGCACAGCTCAGCACAACACACCCACACAAACACAAACACAAACACAAACACACACACACACACACACACACACACACACACACACACACACACACACACACACACACACACACACACACACACACACACACACACACACACACAGAACACTCAGCTCCACACAAAATACGTTAACATAACACACAGCACAACCTCTGGCTCATTCGGACGTTTAGCCAAGCCCATTTAAGACAGTTATGTCTTAGGCAGTAAAAAAGCTTACTAAAGCCCTTAGTAAAATGCCTTTAATGACAGCCAGGCTTAAAAGGATGACAGGCTGACAGAGTGAGGGAGGGAGGGAGGGCAGAGGAGAGGAGAGGAAAGAAGGGAGAGAAGGAGGGATGGAGGGAGGGATGGAGGGAGGGAGGGAGGGAGGGAGAGGAAAGTCGTCTTGACTCGGCTAAATTTGAGGTAATTGCAAGGTTCAACTGCACTGTTTGCGCAGCGGCTCATTCGTGGATTAGCAGGACACACTCATCCCCCGGTATAATGAAGCTCTCAGTGTGTCGGCTCTGGAAATGTCAATGATATCCCCCCAGGTAGGGGCAGCGCTAGCAGCAGCAGCAGCGGTAGCCAGGGTGGACGAGAGCCGAAGCAGGGCCAGAGCGGGGCCGGAAGAGGAGGGTGATGGGGGAGGCAGTAGCAGTGGCTGCAGCAGCAGCAGTGGTAGCCAAGGTGGACGAGAGCCGACAGAGGGCCGGACAGGACCCACATGGCAGTGCCTACCCACCACCAACCACACCCATCCACTGTAGTTCCTCTCCAATATCCACCCCCACAGATTAGGAGCAGCAACAGCAGCAGTAGCAGTATTGGCTTAGATGGAGGAGGGAGAGAAAATAACCGGTGAAGGCCCAGAACAGGACCGGAAGCAGAGGGAGGTAGGGAGTACTAACCTGACAGATGGCATGTTTCGCCCTCGTCTTCAGTATACAATCTGTCCGTCATCTTTACTGATGTGCCGCTTCAGACTTTGACGAGACTCAGATGGTTGCGTGAGGCAACAGGAACGCCCTCGCGTTGAGTTTGGCCAAACGCAGACAGATGCCTTAAGTCAGGTTAACGGACAGCTGCAGGCTCCTCCTTACCCAATGGCACAAAAGGCCCAGAAAAGGGCCATAGGAACTAAGGTAAGAGGGGGATGGTGGTGGTTGGTGCCTGCGGTTGCAATGAGGAGCGGAGACATGCGTATTGGCAGGTCCTGACCATCTACCCACCCACCCCCTTCCTCCAACATCCTGCCCACACTACACCCTACACCACCACAACATCCTTGCCCACATAAACCCATATCTCAAGATAAAAAGGAGGAGGGGAGGGGAGGATGAGGAAGGGGGGTGGTCGAGGTTGTTGTATCGAACAACAGAGACATGATGGCGGTGCCTGCCCACCATCAACCAACCGCAGTCTCTTCCCCACACGACCACCCCCCACCCCCACTCCCATCGCAATCACAGAGCGAGCCCGAGCCCAATGTCTGTGACGTTATCAAAGCTCGCAATGTCACATCTTAATGGAGTCCGGAGCAAATAC
>NC_085863.1:51648759-51653759 GCF_034702125.1 Engraulis encrasicolus
GTATGCTAAAATAGCATCACCGTCATGGTCATCATCATCATCATCATCATCATCATCATCATCATCATCATCATCATCATCATCATCATCTTCATCATCGTCATTGTCACTGTCATGGTGATCATCATTATCATTTAAAACATAAATGTCACTCTGACCATGTGACAAACCTCCACAATAAAACACCTCTGTGATTTCTTTTCACACTGCATGCAAATAGCTTGCTGTGTGTGTCTGCACTTGAATATTTACACACAGAGCTGCAGTACAGTACAGGCACCTCCACCACAGTTATAAATCCTCATATTCCTTGTGATGGAGCATGTGGTTGAACGATTATGTGGTAAGTGCCCAAGAGTGTGATGGGGAGAAAGCCAATATGTACCAATTTATGGAGTACATATATTACCACTATAATATCTGGATAGCACAATTTTAAATCTCTCTCTCTCTCTCTCTCTCTCTCTCTCTCTCTCTCTCTCTCTCTCTCTCTCTCTCTCTCTCTCTCTCTCTCTCTCTCTCTCTCCTGCCTATCTTCATTTATCCCCCCCTTCTCCAAAAACGCACACACATACACTCAAACTCACATGCATTTCTCCATATCTTCATTTAAAGAGAGTGACAGACAAATCATGAAAGCGGGGAAGAGATTGTGGAGCTGTGCTTGTGTGATTGCGGAGGAGAGCTGACATTATGGAGATATTGTGAGTGGAGGAGAAACGGCAGATAGGGCTGCTTGGAAATCAACCCCCAGAACAGACAGAGGAAACAGAGCAGAGTCACAGCACTACAGTGGCAACTGCTATTCAGTGTTGCCAGATTGGGCTGTTTCCCGCCCAATTGGGCTGCTTAGGATGGCTGTGTGCGGGTAAAAATGGCATTCAGCAGAAAAACCCGCCCAATTTTTGCCATAAAAATCAATAGAATTGGGTGGGATTTTGTGCTCCTAGGCGGGTTTTGAGCATTTTTTGGGCTGGAAATCACCACATTCATCTGGCAACCCTGCTGCTATTCAACACTGGCACAGTAAAAACGGAGACATTGAGAGTGGTTCATATCTCATTTAAAGGCATTGGCTCATGTCGCTCATTTCGGTGTTTTTTTCACATTTAGCTTATCAGTGTCACTGTATATTAAAATAGCACCCCGGCCATCATTGCCGTCATTATCATCACCGTCATTGTCGTCGTCATCATCATCAGCAGGAGCAGGTGAAGAGTGAAGAGGAGAGAGCGGTATATCAGTGTGTGTGTGTGTGTGTGTGAGAGTGGGAGAGGGGGGGGGGGATAAGAGAAAGAGAAATAGAAATAGAAATAGAGGGGGAGGGGATAGTGTGTGTGTGTGTGTGTGTGTGTGTGTGTGTGTGTGTGTGTGTGTGTGTGTGTGTGTGTGTGTGTGTGTGTGTGTGTGTGTGTGTGTGTGTGTGTGTGTGTGTGTGTGTGTGTGTGTGTGTGTGTGTGTGTGTGTGTGTGTGTGTGTGTGTGTGTGTGTGTGTGTGTGTGATAAGTGCAATGCATGTAAACTGTGCATGAACCTCTCTCTGTGCACGTCATCATTAAAAATGCAAACACTTTTTCATACAAATACACTTGTCAAATCCCAACTCCAAAGGCATTTTAACGTGGCACACACAAGCACTCTCTCTCTCTCTCTCTCTCTCTCTCTCTCTCTCTCTCTCTCTCTCTCTCTCTCTCTCTCTCTCTCTCTCTCTCTCTCCCCCCTTTCTCTGTATCAATCTCTCTCTCTCTCTCACACACACACACACACACACACACACACACACACACACACACACACACACACACACACACACACACACACACACACACACACACACACACACACACACACACACACACACACACACATCGCACAACCCATCGCACGGCAAAAATCTGTTCAGAAAAAAAAACGACAAGAGAGACAGGCACTTAGCTAAAAAACAAAATTACTCCAAAAGCTCTTACATTTCCCAGTAGCACTGCTATTAAAACTTTCTCCATCCTTTTTCACAAATTATAATTGTGATTGTCACCTAATACGGTGCTGTCCTAAAGTAAACCTGTGTCCACTTGTGTGGCACAGCGCTAATGGAGCAGTGGCGATGGTTCCGCTTTAAAAGTCTTTCTGTTCATTAGCCCGGACTGACATGGGAATGAATATGAATTAGGCTGAGAGCAGAGGCTCTTGAACGATGCTGTTATTTGCCATACAAAACCTTAACTACCTCCATAACACTATTTGAGTCTTTCACATGAGGATAGGCAAATCAGCTCGCACAGTCGGAGGTATCTCCTTTTCTGTTTTTTTCCCCCTTCACACTGCCTTTGACGTTTAATTACTTTACTTTTTGGAGTCTTTTAAAATATTTGTATTTCTGTTAGGTAGGGACAATGTAAGTGAGCAAAAGCAATCAGTATGCGCAACGATAGCCCAAATGTCACGCAGGGAGCTAGCTGTTGCATAAATTAGCAAAGTGGACTGCACACATGGAACGTTCACTTTCCATTCTCGGAAAGAAAACCATGTGGAATCTTCCATTAACTTCTAGCACCTGGCAAGGTTAAGTAACAAAAAAGGTCATATTGCACAGAAAAATAACTCCATGACCTAAAATGTTCTGCTAGCGAGGAGAAAAAAATACAAAAATGGTAATGGCAGGTGACTCAAGGACAGTAGGGGGATGGAATCAGTTTTTGACATCTACCTCGTATACTGTAAAGACCTTGACAACTCTGATTCAGGCTGAGCTATACTTTCCAAAGCACTGAGCTAACTTTGAAGTTACAGCTTTGAAAAATAACTCGCAGGTTATTGTTTAGGTGGGAGTTCGTGCACTTGATGCAAAGCATGATGGAGATCGGCTGTCACAATAAAAATGACAAAAATAAATACCTTTGAGACCATGAACCAAAAAATACATCGACAATACACCACAGTGACAGAGGGTTAGTACATTACACTCGAAATGACTATTTTCATTCATATCAAAACCAGCTCATACCTCAGTCTTTTATTCTAAACTGTAAAGTAGAGCTATTGCCTATTACATCCCCATCAAAAAACAAATACTTTAAAACGGGTAGACTAGAGGCTGGCCTCAATGCAGACATGAACTTACAACATCTAACATTACTGGGGCAGAGCCTACTTAAATTTCCAATTGCCCTAATTGCACAGATATGGTAATAAAATGACACATAAGCTGACACACGCATGTCAAAATCATGACCCTAAATCAGAAGGATCACTAAAGAAGAAACGATGATGAATATCAGGCACAAAGTCCCAAAGGCCATGACCAAACATGGTTAAAAATGAGGCATGACCTCAGAAGTCTTCTCCATTTTAGATGTATCTACGATGTAGTCTGAATGACAGAATCATGAATAGCAACCAGACGGATAACTAAAGAAGAAATAATGAAGACAAAAAAAAATCGTTCCCTATGAAAGGCACAGATGGGAAAAAAAGGATATTGATCAGTGCCGACCGAAACTAAATATGAGTCAAGACGCAACAATGGGCATGACCAGGGTGGCAGTTAGCCACAGCGCCATTTATCAGAGCAAAGCCTGTCTTACCGAATTCACTCCCCGCAGACAGACAAAGAGCTACTCGCACAATCTTACTCTGAGAAACAGGGCAGACAAGTGTTTCAGACTTGGCAGAGGGGCTATCAAAGGAAAATCTTTGAGTTTTTGTGACAGCTTGAGGAGAGCCAGGGACAGAGTATCATCCCTTACAAACTTCGCTAAGAGAGAGAGAGAGAGAAAAAAAATCTTCCTCGTACTTGCTTATAAAAGACATAAAAGTCTAAGTACATGAAAAGTACTGGGAGCCCTGTGCATATTAGCAGCACACTTTTTGGCATCAGATGACAGCAGGATCGATCTGATTGGCACAGATACGTTCCAGTTGTTTTTGGGCATCGTTCACTATTTTGTCAAGAACTTCGGAATGGAGAACAGAAAGGAGACCCAACTGTCAGTCAAGTAGGTAGACAGAGGGAGCATAATACATGAAGCTACATGAGTGCATAAGGTTATCAACAGAGAGATGAAGGAAGGGAGGGGGGGGGGTATGTAATTTGGTGGTAACAAAATAGACTCATGTTGGATAGCCTAAAGCAACACATTGCAAGAATGACTCCAAGGGTCTAATATCTTGGGAGAAGAGGATTACACGAGTTTTTATAACTGTCTTAGGCCCACTGCGTTCATTAAACAAAAGTTTTAGCAGACAGAATGTGCTGTAGAGCAACACAAGTCCACCAACGAAAATATCTCTGAAGAATAACAAAACATTTCTTGACAGAAATGTGTGAAACACTGGTACCCTCCATAATACAGAAGACTCCGCCTATTAACACAAAACAACAGCGCACATATGAACTGCAATATGAAAATATATGTGTTTGTTATAGGTTCCCACTGTGGGAACATTTTTAATAAAGCAAGCGTAAACTTCTATTTGCTAATTCCATCCAAGAGCACCCTGCTATTAAACTGGCAGTGTGTAATATATCGGAATCATTTGGATGTTGGCACAGGAGTGTACTTACCGGTACGCACCATGCATATACTGTACTGTGCATGTACGTATACCAAACATATATATACAGTACTAGAATGAATATCTATTTTCTTTTGTTGCAGTTGTTTGTGTAAAGTTGAATCAAGAAATGAGTGATTTTATTTTACATTTTCAGCTTTATATAAAAGTAAATACATGATTTAGCTCCAAATAAGCTGCACCACATACTTAAATAAAAAACAGATAGTCAGGTGATCCTTTCATGTTGGATGGCAGCAGATGTCAAAATGACAAATGACATAATGTTAACGATCGTAATGATGATTCAACAACTTTGATCGAATTATTCTTGCATGTTTGGATATATTAAAAACTGTAGGCTATGTGTTTCGATGTTCTCAATGGTGTTGAATCTACTCACATTGTTCATGCATGTGTATGTTAATTAGTTTTCCTTCAACCAA
>NC_085863.1:51661259-51668759 GCF_034702125.1 Engraulis encrasicolus
GCCGAATGAGACGCCAATCTGGAAGAAAAGCATGGATAGAAGCTAAACTCAGGTAGGATAATTTCCCTTCCTCAATCATGCCCGCGCACCGTGCAAGAAGCCAGTAGCCTATCCGTCTGATGCAACATTTATGTTTACCGTTGTGGCTTTCTACGAGCATCACCTTTTACTTTTCAACATCAAGCAAGAGCCAGTTTTCAGCAGTTTTCAGCTCATGTAAACTTTTGGTGAATATGAAAATAGGTTGTCTGACTGTGGTAAATTTAAAGTAAACAACCTTCATTCATTGTTCATTTCATTTCTTGCTAGTGTCTGAGTTGCACATTTACGCTGTGTTCTGTCATGTTTACGCCAACGTGTTCGAGGCAACGCAACGCAACTCAACGCAGTAATTTGGTTGTTGCAAGCTGTGCTGTGGAATGTGCTGCTATGCTACATATTGGAATGTCATCTGTAGGCTATGTGTTTTCGCGTTTGAATTTGGGATTGCGCTCAGTGGACTCAGATTCTGTTTGCGCTTAATAACCTACTTGCGATGTGAGCTCGGATACAGTGGAGATGATAAACCACGCCTGTCTACCCAGCCATGAGACTAGTTCTAGAGTTGTGAGGGAGTGACATAATATTATTCAGGTAAGACTCGAGCTTGCAAACTGACCAGGGCTAGTCATGCTGTAGGCCTATCCTCGCAATCTTTTTTTTGCCTACAATTTTGTTCATTGATAAGACATTTTTTCAGGTGTTCTGTGTATCATTTCCATAAGCCTATTAAAATACATAGGCCTACTGTAGCAGTGCATCTGCTCTTTTATCAATAATAGTTTTCAAACTGGTGCACTGAGGTGGCTTATGTTTTTCAGCCAAGTTGCAAGTGTGTTGCCTGTGTGCGTATTGTAGCCATTTAATATCACAACAACCATCACACTAGGCCTAGTATTAAATATCTGCTTTGTAGCAACACATGACAAAATTCACTATGGCATTAGAATGGATGAAACAGATAAATAGTTGTTGAGGGACAGGTTGATTTTGGGGGCAGATATTTGGCTCTTGGGTTGAAGTTAATTTCCAGTGTGTGTGTGTGTGTGTGTGTGTGAGTGTAAGTGAGAGAGAGAGTTTACCAAATGAAAGCAAAACTTGGTGCAAGGCAAGCCCAGCAGAGAATTTTAGTCATGGATAGGCCTACTGATTGCGTTCCAGAGAGTTTGGGTTTTTCAATCATATATCTGTGATGCATACAAGATACTGTGCTGCATATAAACCAGTATGGATGTACTTGCAAGAGCAATTTGTAAGTTGCAATTTGTGTCTGTACAAATACAGTATGGTATATACGAAGGCCTATTGAAAGACCTACTAGGCATATTGAAATTGGCGCGCGGGGTGGGGGGGATTGGTGGCTATATTTCATCTGAGAACACCCCCACTTTTTGAAAGCTGGCTACACCCCTGCTCTCTCTCTCTCTCTCTCTCTCCCTCTCTCTCTCTCTCTCTCTCTCTCTCTCTCTCTCTCTCTCTCTCTCTCCCTTATTTGTTCCTTTTTGCTTCATTCCCGGTCTCTCACCTCAACCATGCTGCAACCCCTCTTCCTCCCTCTCTCTTTCTCTCCTTTTCTCATATTTGTTGACCCTAGCAACCTCTGTCACTTCTTTTCCTGCTCCCTCATTTTCACTGTCCATTCTCACTGCGCGCGCGCGTGTGTGTGTGTGTGTGTGTGTGTGTGTGTGTGTGTGTGTGTGTGTGTGTGTGTGTGTGTGTGTGTGTGTGTGTGTGTGTGTGTGTGTGTGTGTGTGTGTGTGTGTCTCTCTCTCTTCCCCACTTCCCCTCTCTCTGTCCATTTCCACTAAGTCCTTTTCTTTTTTTCCAGTTTTCCTCACCTCTCCTCTCTCTTTTTCTTTCTCACCTCTCTTTAGCTTCCCTCTCTTCTCCGTCCCCCTCTTTCAGTGTGTGTGTGTGTTTGTGTGTGTGTGTGTGTGTGTGTGTGTGTGTGTGTGTGTGTGTGTGTGTGTGTGTGTGTGTGTGTGTGTGTGTGTGACTCAGAGTGCTTCAACACCACTGCAGCACACTTCCCTGTAGCTAGCACAGCTAGCCGCAGAGCCTGCTTGCAACAGCATAAAAGACAATGGAAACCCAACCAAAAGGTCTGAAAGAGAACCTTGTGTGTGCTATTACAGAATTATATTGGAATGGAATTGTATCATTTCAGCCTGCTCTTAGCTCTGCACGTAGAAACTAAGTGATTTACATTATTACAATTCTGGGGTGCATCTCTCGAAAGCGTAGTTGCTAACAACGGTGGCTACTTTGATTGGTTGCAACTACCCAAGTTGCTAACAACTACGCTTTCCAGGAATGCCCCCCTGCATGTATTTGGATCCTTTGACAATCAATGTAAATCTCGGTGGTTCGACTTTGGTCAGTTAAGTAGCGTAGTTGACACCCATGCATAAGTGTTCTTCTCCACACTAATGAGTAGTCACTAGGCCTGTAAAGGTGCAATGTATTGTATTTGTCCTGAACTGACAGACCTGTCCCGAACCGAACAGTGCTGTACAGAAAGGTAGAGTGACAAGTTACTCTGTTTACATTATGCTGCCACTAGCTGTAGAGGCTCATGCAAAACGCTGAGAGAGAATGCAAGAAAAAAACGGTGTAAAAGCTTGTTCTTTGTGAGACCTTCAGAAAAGTGCTATAACACTGATGAAATCTCCGACCCAAAGTAGCAGTTTGAATGTATTTTCCTTTTATACAGAGGTGGAACGTAACTGAGAATTTTTACTTCGTTACTGTACTTAAGTAATTTTTTCTGGAATTTGTACTTACTTGAGTAAAAATAAAAATGCAGACTTTTACTTTTACTTAGTTACATTTTTGACAACTACTTGTACTTTCTACTCCTTACATTTCTAGAAGAAGACTTAGTTACTAGTTACATTTATCCTAGGTTTTCCTGTTGTGTTTCCTGGATATTTGAGTAGCCTCAGCTGCGGGCAGGGAGGCGGGACCAAGCCCCTCTTCCAAACTGACACCCAGACCGAAAACATACTTTAAAAAACATTAACAGGACTCCATAGTCCTGTTCAAATAGAGCCGAAAACAGTTGCAGAAACTTTTTCCTATTGGATCAAGTAGGCAGACATGGAGAAAGACAGCCATTGCGCGAGTAGGCCTATTTGTACTTTTGTACTAAAAAAGTACATTTAAAAGTTAGTACTTAGGACATTTACTTAAGTACATTTTTGGTGTACAACTTTTACTTCCACTTAAGTAATTTTTTCGCAAGGTAGGCTACTTCTACTTTTACTTAAGTACACAACTTCAGTACTTCTTCCACCTCTGCTTTTATATATACTGTACCGAACCGTGACCCCAAAAATCGAGGCACGTATCGAACCCTGATTTCTGCATACCGTTACACCCCTAGTAGTCACTAGATGGGCTTTAATTCAATCTGTATCAACACCTATACACACATATAAATACAGAATCAGTGGCCATTAACTCATTCAGTGCCATGGACTCGAAACCGCGTTTTTTCATAATGTGTGGCAAAGTGCCAAAGACTCGATATCGAGTCAATTGCGTTTTTTTATGGGGGGCGGTGCCTAACACCTTGATCTGGCTTGTGTAAAATTTTTTGAGTTGTAATCACAAGGGAACTCAAACTGTGGATGATGTGTGAGCAGTGTCTGTGGGGATATGTGATATTTTAACCTCGTCTCAAAAAAGAAACTAGTCCACTTCTTTGATCTCTTTAACACTTTTCATTGGAAACGAGTTAGGCAGGCTACACAGTGGATCTGACTAATGATAGGCCTACATTGCTAGCACACAGCTAACTAGCCTGATCAAGAAATGTCTGACACATAATCAAAACAATAGGCCTACACAAAACAAATACTAATATGCTGACATGAGGATTCAGTCAGCTAACATTGGTGCAGCAGTGTTCCACTGTGCATGACTACATCCAACGCACCGATCATTCATCCAAACAGTATTGCTTGACATTCACGCATGATGCCAGCCTCAAACTAGAGGGCAGTGTTTGTTTCTTTGTTTTCGTGATTGGAGAATGTGTGCGAAGAAGACGCGTTGTCTCCGACACCATGGCAAGAGGACGCAACAAGAGGCGGCGGCCAGCCGGCCATTTCAAGCAGCTAACTTTGCAACAGAGCCTTTCAAGAGGACCCACTAGCACGCAAGGGGAAGCCAGAGGCAGAAACCATAAATGATATTACAGCCAGCAGCCTGCCAGAAGCTGAAGTCGCAGTGCCTCCTCTGATGGATCGGATTGCACAGAGCGTAGAACAGAGACAGAAGGCAAAGAACAGAGACGCAGGGCTTATCCCGAGGGATCGGATTACAGCGAGCCCACTACGAGCAGAGGCAGAAGGGCAGAGAGAAGTCGCAGTGCCTCCCCTGATCATGACTCGGAGTTCAGTGAACCAGACCCAGATAGCTCTGATGACTGGATACCTACCTGTAGCTCCCCAGCTAGCAGCAGGAGCGCATCCCCCCAGCCTACCCGACGGACTCGTGAACATTCAGCTGGTGAGTTGAGCTAAAGTTTGGGTTGAATGCTGATGCATGTTCCTTTCCCCACACGTGTTAGTTCAGTCAGTTCATTTTCTGATGTTTTACTAGTTCTACTACTAACATGAAGCAATTGATCATTTTACAGACGCATCTGGGCGGTTTAAGACTAAGAGCTCCTTGTGACAGCTGCGAATACAGGTAAGACATTGCTGTGATTTTGTGCGTCAATAAATGTAATTGCAGTACCATGCATCGGCTATAACACCGTTTTGCTGCTGCTAAATTTGCCGTCGATCGTCAGTTTGGATAAAAAGTACACTACTGCTGAGCGCAATGTAATGAAATCCCCACATTGAAGCGCTATCAGCTCACATTTACGCACCAACTTTGGTTTGATGTAATGGGGTGTATTGCTGGCACGTTCCATACTTTCCAGATCATATTTGTAGCCTCATTGGTTCATAGCCTACTTCACGTTGTTTTGATAACGTTGGTGTCTTGTGCAGCATCTTTGAATGTCATTGTTTTTATGACGTGTTACAGAGTGTGACACACACACACACACACACACACACACACACACACACACACACACACACACACACACACACACACACACACACACACACACACACACACACACACGAAACTAGAAGCACTACTGTACATAAATGGCTGCTGAAAAACTTGAAAAAATGTTGCCTTTGAAATGTTTACACAATGTTTTCTATGAATTGAAGAATCTTCGAAATGTGGTTGTAATAGCCTAATAAATGTTTAATTTTTATTCATAAAAAATGTTGTCGGTGTTATTTTTGGTTCATTATACAATGGGATGACTTTTCAAAGTGTTTGAGATGCCACTGAAGCAAAAATAATTATGATAAAAGCCATTTTCTGCTTGAAATGTTGCTTTTCACAAAAGGCCTTTTTTCTCAGCTTTTCTGTCAGAAATCAGCATTTTTAGTGATGCCCACCCATGTTCAGGAGACTATTACTAAAGAATGGAAACGGGTACAAACAACCAGTTTTTTTCTGATGATAAAGGAAAGTCTGAAGTTTCCTATGGTATGTTGGTTGTTGATATGGACAAAGAACTCAATTTTTTATGGCTCTTGAAAAAACACTCAAATGTTGAAAAAAGCCTGGCACTGGGATGTTCTGAATTTGAAAATGGCTGGCACTGAATGAGTTAAATAGACAGGGAAGTAGGGAAAAGAAATGCTCATTTCAGGTGTTACCAAATGTGGCTTCTTATTTAAATAATTGAAATAGCGCAATAACACAATGGATGAGAAACTGTTTACGCTATCTTGGCACTGTGCATCACCAGGGATGTGAACTTCTCTTAAATCGGATTACTGCTGGCTCAGTTCACCTGTGTCAAGTCCTGTGAGCTCAAGCGCATATGGTGACCTTTCCCGGCGTGAAAATAATTAAATTAACGATGTTCACACCATTAGTAAATGAGGCTTTAAGTAAGCGTGTGAATTTCGCCTGCGTTTGTTTTAGCACAGTGCTGGTGCAGAAAGGTTTGTGTCCTATCACTGTGCTGGCCTTATACTGTGCTGGCCTTATACCTGGAAAATGTATTATATTCCTTAATGCTGGGCGTGAACTACAGGAATACTGGCAAAATTCCCAGCTCAAACACATTCCCTTCCCAAGATCATGTCAAAATAATACTGTTCCTTTTTTCTACATTGAGATATTCCAAGATTGAACCATGATGCAAGTGCCCCATCACGAATTATTGATATTGATACAGAGCAACTGTGAGCAACATTTTTGCATTTGTCAATTATTTGTGTGATGCAACACAATGTCAAAATTGGATACGATACTAAAGTCATGTATTGTCTGCCCAGTGTATGTAACCTACAGTGCACGGTTTGAGAACAGAGGGATACGACACCATATGTCAGAGGAGTTAAAAATGTCTTATTTGATGGAACATCAGCCATAGAAGTTTGAGTGGCTTAATTCCTCGCCGCCTATTTTGAAGTGCATGAATAAATCAGATGGCAAATAACTTATTATTCATAACTTTTCCTGCTTTTTTCATGGGAACTACAGTTTATGGAACATAAACGGTTGAGTGTTTGCATAAACCACGAGGAAATCCAGTTGCGACAATCAACTGCATATTCGAGGAATGAGTCGTTTCTTTTATCATTTTTCACATGTCAACATTTAGATCGTTCTCTCATTCTCGCTTTCTCTTTCTCTCTCTCTCTCTCTCTCTCTCTCTCTCTCTCTCTCTCTCTCTCTCTCTCTCTCTCTCTGTCTGTCTCATAACCTCACTCTTTTTTTGTTTTCTATCAGCTTCTGCTTTTGTATCTATCGCTTTCTCCCCTGTTGGACTGTTCTGGGTACCTTCACTCTTGGCTGCTCATTCTCTGTCCATTCTGTCCATTTTCTCTCTCTCTCTCTCTCTCTCTCTCTCTCTCTCTCTCTCTCTCTCTCTCTCTCTCTCTCTCTCTCTCTCTCTCTCTCTCTTTCTCTCTCTCTCTCTCCCCCTTTTACTATCCTTTTCTCTTCTCTTGACAAACAGCGAGTCTCAGATCTCTCACTGCCTTCTCTCCTCTCAATCTGTTCGGGTTGAGAGAGCTCTGCCGCGTGCAGCAAATAGCTCTTGTTCATTTTATGCAGTTTCCAGGGCAACCGGAACAGAATGTTTTGTTCCATGTGCATCATTTGAATACACCAATAAATGGAAGCAGAAAGCCAATTTTGTAACCATGTTTTTTTTTTCCCGCTTCCGTCAGACAACAGCGAATGCGTGAGGGTGTCCATGTGTCACTGCATCCCTGGTTCAAATAAAAGGAACAAAACAATACATATGTATGGGGAGGACTCAAAACAATGACAGAAGACTCCATTTACGAGATTGAAGGGCGAGTGCCCGAGACAGGGGCATGTGGGTGTGTTGCTTTAATAATGTCAGCGCAAACACTGAAG
>NC_085863.1:51673759-51686259 GCF_034702125.1 Engraulis encrasicolus
GAACTCTTCCTGTACAAAAACTACTTGTTATGCAAATTCAATTTTGCTTAATTTTATTAAATATACTGTTTAGCACATTATTTTGCTGCAATGTACTCCGTCATGATGTATTATATTCTGAATATAATGAGAGGCACTTGAGAAAACAATCTCTTTTTTTCGTATAACAACTTTGTCTATCAGCTCTGTTTTATTGTCTTCTGGATTGTGCACCTGACAGCCTGAAATGCTTCAAAACAATTCTGGCACAGCACGCTAGTGCACCCATCCATAAAAAAGGCTCCCTAACCATTGAGACCCAGCTACGAACCTAATTTACCAACCCTAACCCATCTCTCTCTCTCCCTCTCTCTCTCTCTCTCTCTCTCTCTCTCTCTCTCTCTCTCTCTCTCTCTCTCTCTCTCTCTCTCTCTCTCTCTCTCTCTCTCTCTCTCTCTCTCCCTATCTCTCTCTCCCTATCTCTCCCACTTGTTCCCTGCCAGGTTTTCACTCTCCTATCCATCAAAGGCAAAAACCCCATAAAATATACTGTATATTAAAAAAAACACGACACAGCTTGAATGTTTCAAAACAATTCAACTGATGTTCCCACTAAAGTTATCCCAGGTTTCGTTAAAATGGTTAAATTTGGTCGTGTCGTAGTATATCGCACTAATACACCATAAATGGGGCAATTTGCCCATTGCCTATGACCCAGGATGGCATCTGGGTCAAACAACGTCAAAAAAAAACAAAGCAAAAAAAAACTCCACGGTTGTTCCACTTAAGTTATCACACGTTATATGATTGCCTAAAATGACACAATGACATAAGTGCTGAGGCAAGTGACTAGGGGACAGGAGCTGACATCTCTTGATGGATGGCCTGGGGGGAGACTGGACGAGCATGACACGGACAGCTATTGTCATGGTCACACTGAAGGACGGGCACACAACAAAACTCTATGCAATAATAACTACAGGCGTATAAAGTATCATCACAAAACAAAACACACAGAGAAATCCTTCCTTTTTGACTTGATAATTAGCTACTAAAGCGACGATGGCACTACTGATATCGACCTCAAAAAGCTTTTGCTTGCAGCTTCCACATCTGACCGTCTGACTAGGCCTCAGTGTCCACATCAGACGTTGAGTCTCTGTCTGAAGTCTGTGTTTGTGTTTCTGTGTGTGTGTGTGTTTCTGATGTCTGCAGTCTCTGTGTCAATAATCTCAGTGCGTGTCTGAAGTCTGTCTGTGTTTTTCTGTGTTTCTGTGCGTGTGCGTGCGTGCGTGCGTGCGTGCGTGCGTGCGTGCGTGCGTGCGTGCGTGCGTGCGTGCGTGCATGCGTGCGTGTGTGCGTGCATGCGTGCATGTGTGCGTGCACGTGGTGTGCGGGTGTGTGGTCATGCACACATAACAAACACAAGATAGTTGCTAGGAAATGATACCCAGTGCATTGCATCATTTTGGCACTTGGCGCATCCTGCTTAGACATCAAGACAGATGCATCACGACATTTTGGCCTTGGGGCTATCACGCTATGCCTGAAGCTCACCAGATTTCCCAAACAATGGACAAAACATCCAGCCATGCTCTGTCTGTACCTTCACAGGCTAAACAAAAAAGACAAACACAAACTTGAGTGTGATCTATTTCATAGATTGTTTTGACACTTCAGAGACCCACCAAACCGGAGAGCACTGCGTTTGGAAAATAACTTATTCCCTGTCTGTGCCTTCAACCAGAGGTTGTTAATGCTACTACTATGGTATTACCACATTATTACTGCACTAGTGTTATTAACATGTTATTAGTGGCGTTTTTTTTTTTTCCCAAAGGTTGGAGGTCAAGGTTGCCATATGTGGAAAGCGAAGAGTTTCGTTGCAAAATGACATGAGTGTCGCGTTTTGGCTTCTGTATTTTATCATTGAAAATGACTGTTCAGACGTCCAATCATCTATATGTGAATTCTTGCCATTCAAATATTTTGAGAACGCAATTTCCCAAAATATTCCAAAATGGATATTCGCTATTTTGCAACGAAGCTCTGCTATAGCCCAATAAATGCCCAAATTCCACCTGTCCCCAATTTGAATAAAACTCCATTGATTTCTATGGATATAACTCTACAGTAAAACCTGCCCTAAAAAAATCTTTTTACCCACAGATGATGATCCCAAACATCCCGACTGGACAGGAAACCTCCCAAATAAGGCAACCCTGTGCTGGGTGTTAGGGGGTGCCCAGGGTGCCAATCAGTGTAGGATGTCTAATACCTTCAACTACTTTTAGGAAAGGTCATGTGTGAACAGGACAGGATATGAGTTTTGAACTTCATAAAACTTATTATTACTTATCTCTCCTGTCTGCTGAAGAAATTACTTGTCCAACAGGGTCTGCCCTTTTCTGTTAATGTTATTGTACGGCTGAACTTGAATAACCATAAAGAGCAATTAATAGTCCAGACGCTCGACATAAAAATGATATGAATTAAACACAACTGTCTGTCCGCTAAATAAAATGAGGTTAAAAGCCTGCAGATATGGTCACACACTCTTTGACTATAAATGAGCCTACAGCCTTGTCTGTGCATGTGTGTATGCATATTTTGCTAGTCACGTGTGTGTACGTGTGTGTGTGTGTGTGAGACTGTGTGTATATTCACCTGTGCTGGGCTGCTGTCTTCTTCTTGACGCAGTGGCTATTGTAGTGTGTGTTTGTGTGTTTGTGTGTGTGTGTGTGTGTGTGTGTGTGTGTGTGTGTGTGTGTGTGTGTGTGTGTGTGTGTGTGTATGTGTGTGTGTGTGTGTGTGTGTGTGTGTGTGTCTGTGTGTGTGTGTGCGTGTGTGTGTGGTGTGTGTGTGTGCGTGCGTGTGTGTGTGTGTGTGTGTGTGTGTGTGTGTGTGCGTGCGTGCGTGTGTGTGTGTGTGTGTGTTCGCGCGTGTGTGTGTTTACTACCTGTGCTGGGCTCCTGGCTGGTTTTTGATGGCTCTTGATGATGTGTCTGTTGTAGTTGTGTGCGCGCGCGCGTGTGTGTGTGTGTGCGCCTACGTGCGCGCGTGTGTGTGTGTGTGTGTGTGTGTGTGTGTGTGTGTGTGTGTGTGTGTGTGTGTCTGTGTCTGTGTCTGTGTCTGTGTGTGTGTGTCTGTGTGTCTCTGTGTGTGTATTACCTGTGCTGGGCGGCTGGCTAGTTTTCCTCTTGACGCGGTGGCTGTTGTAGTTGAGGCGGCGGTCGATGCTGTATTCGTGGCTGCCAACGTGCGTGGCGTGGGGGGCGTGAGGGGCGTGGGGGGCGTGGCTGCCGTAGGAGGACTGCTGCAGGTGGTTGGCTCCGCCTCCCTCCTCGCTCTCCTCCGAGGAGCTGGAGTAGCGTAGCTCCATGTCTGGACGAGCCCTGGAGAGGGACTGGTAGGGTTTGTTGTTCATCTGATTCATCCCCAGATCTCTCCTTCTCTCTCTCCTTCTCTCCCTCTCTCTCTCTCTCTCTCTCTCTCTCTCTTTCTCTCTCTCTCACACAAACTCACTCACTCCCTGGAAAGGAGAGAAGAACACAAGAGAACACACACAGGTCAGAGTGAGGTGAGAGAAACAGTGCGAGGTGAAAAAAAAAGATCAAAACAAGCGAGTGATTTGTTGTGGCATGGCTCATCTGAACTGGAGTTATGGAGGCATAACAAATGTCACCACACGTACTGTATGGGCTCAACGCATTCGCATACAATTTTGCTCGGGTAAGTTCATATTCAGGACAACTCGACGTGCTTTGACAGAAGGTTGTTTTTGTTGGGGGAATCTGTCATGGCGGATGTTTGAACAAGATGTTAGCACCAATAGCCACATCCAGAATAATGCTGTACATAAAATAAGCTTTTTTTCAGCAAAGGAAAAAAAGTACACATCAACCGGGATTTCACGCTCCATATACAATATGTACATTTTTTTACATTATTTTTTAAAACGCTGTGTGTAAAAATGTTGTTTGGAGGAGTCTGTCTTCGTTAATACTCAGTAAAAAGTGTAGTGTTAATTCAACACTGGGACCAAATACACTCTAGAAGATGTTAAATTGAAGTGCTGAACTCTCACTGCAATTGTTATTGTTCATGCACTGTTCTAATACTATACCGTACTGTAGGCTTTAGCACCAGTCAATCAAATGCAACCCATCTGTGTAATCAAGAGTTTGGTTACAAGTAACAGTAGCTGAGAGGGCCTGAGAAACACAGAAAGATAAAATGTCTCCAAAAGAACGCTCTAGAACGTTGCAGTGATACTACTGTCTGAATTCATGCTATTGTGACGGTATGCTGCCCTATGCATTTCCAACAAGGAATCTCCCAACGCTATCAAACACCTTCTCCTGAATAAATCCATATTTTTCCGCCTTTAAAATATTCAAAAGTGGTGTCCACGGTTCACATAAAAGGCCATGTGTGCGTGCACACACACACACACACACACACACACACACACAGGCACGCACACACACACACGCACGCAGACACACACACACACACACACACACACACACTGACTACACTCTGGACAGCCTAGAGAAGACACACACACACAGGCACGCACACACACACACGCACACACACACACACACACACACGCGCACGCACACACACACACACACACACACACACACACACACACACACACACACACACACATACACACAGACTCTCTGACTACACTCTGGACAGCCTAGAGAAGACCGTGAGGAGCAATTAGCTGAATCTGACAGAAAAATGTAGCCAGCAGATTGAAATCACAGAGAGCGTACCTTTAATCAGTTGTGGAGCTTTCGATATGTTCTGCAGGCATTTATAGCGCAGAGGCTCTCATTATTTCCCCATGTGCCACAGCATGCTATTCACACCATGAATATTTCAACTGTAAAAATACTTCATGTGCAGTTTCAGCACACTTTACACACAGTAAGTGCATTGATGCTACTCTCCAAAACAGACTTACTGACAAGGGTGGACAAAAAGGTCAGCTGTCATGGGCACAGGGAGGGGGGGGGTGGGGGCAGAATTGGGCCCGCATTACAATATATGCATTGAAATGGGGGCCCTTTAAGATGATTTTATCCCGGGCCCGTGAGTTGGCAGCGGCCGTGCCCATATACCATGCGAGGAGGGATGGCAGACGTTTCAAATCCAAACAGAGATGCAGAGGCATCTAAAGTAGTCTGACCTTGTCTCCGGCCTCTGCTTGCTGCTAAGGGAGGCTGAAATCCAACTTTGTGCCTTTTTCCATGCAATATTTAACAGCTCAAAAGAGTGATCTAATGGTTACAGGGGGAGTGCACAAAGACCTTTTAAAAGCAATGTTTTGAAAGGGCAGACATGGCACGTCTTGTCTACAGTATTCTAACCAAAAGCTCACTTGCTGAATACTTAAAAGTCTCAATGTGCTGACAGTGAAGAGTGTGTCGGATAGAGTCGGAGAGAGAAGACTGCCTCCTCCACTCCAAGAAACCACAGCAGCGGCAAGTTAAAGATGAATGCTTGGCTTTCATAAATTCCGAGTTGAAGGTTTTGGTAGCCTCCCTCAGGTCTTGGTTGCATAAATCAAGCATGCCATGGATTCTTACCCCCTACACCTACTCAACCCCAAAAAATATCATGCACGATGTCGGTATGTATTCATTTTCTTTCTTTTTATTTGAATTTGAATTGGGTTCAGCATAGTGCCTGAGTGTCCCCACACAATTTAAATGTTTTGCTGAAGAAAAACGCCTGGAATGCTTCTGCAGTAGAGTGTTCAGTACTTTTACGCTACACCAACTGAAAGAGTCCCTCTTCAACTTCTACGTACGTAAAAGAACATGTCATGGTTCCGGCTCTATGGATACAAACTCTATACAACTACAGACGATGACATTCCGTCTGAAACGTCCTTGAGTTAGCCGTCGTGCCGTCACACTGTTCAGCCATTGATGATGTCAGCATTGAGCATTAAAGGCTTTCAAATAAAAAACGTTTTCGCTAATCGCCTCCGTTGTGTTTCTCCTCGCTCTCATTGTTTGCCCAGAAAGTTGGCCCTCCATTTGCCTGCTCTGTGCGATGGCTCACAATTGGAGCCCTGCAGGAGAACAAAGCAAAGCCTCTCTGGTGACGTGAGTGACACTGTCCCCTGTCCCTTTGCCTGCTCTCTCTCTCTCTCTATGGCCGCCAAGGAGAGGGCGAGGGTGATGTGCAGGCACCCTTTTTGTCACCAGATGGCACAAGCCGAGACGAGGTTCACTGCCACCAATAAGGGGTGGGAGGTAACAAGTACAAACTGTCAGCAACAAGCTCTCTGTGTGAAGACAATGAGGGGGAATGATGAGAGAGAGAGAGAGAGAGAGAGAGAGAGAGAGAGAGAGAGAGAGAGAGAGAGAGAGAGAGAGAGAGAGAGAGAGAGAGAGAGAGAGAGAGAGAGAGAGAGATGTAGCCAGGCATAGAGAATGAGATTGAGAGGAAGAGAGAGAGAGAGAGAGAGAGAGAGAGAGAGAGAGAGAGAGAGAGAGAGAGAGAGAGAGAGAGAGAGAGAGAGATGGACAGACACGGAAAGAGGAACAGAGAGAGGAAGAAAGTGTAGGACATAGATGGGCCACAGAGAAACCGTGAAAGAGAAGGATAGTGATGGAGTGTAGTGAGAGAGACAGAGAGATACAGACAGAGAGAAAGAAAGGGAGGAGAGAGAATACAACAGGTTTACCGAAGAACAGCCACTCGAAGATCAACACCAGTGACAGCGAGAAGATACTGTCACTCACTGCTGGTGAAGTCTGGAGCTGTGTGCAGTGATTGCACGCACACACACACACACACACACACACACACACACACACACACACACACACACACACACACACACACACACACACACACACACACGCACACACACACACACACACACACACACACGGAAACACACACACACACACAGACACACAGACGCACACACATGCACACACATGCGCACACGCACACACACACACACACACACACACACACACACACACACACACACACACACACACACACACACACACACACACACACACACACACACACACACACACAGCTGAGTTCCTCAAGAGAGGCAGCAGCGGTAGAGCTTAAGCTGCAGTGAGATTTACAGGATGTGCAGTGACCCGTGCACTGTGTGCGCAGTACTGATACAGCTGCGGCAATCACAAGTGGCTGTTTCAAAAAATAAATAAATAAATAAATAAATAAACTGCTGTGCACTTCAGCAAGTCAGCCCGCCTGGCCCCGGCGTGACTTGACTCACGGTGACTCGCTGCAAAACTTTTGGGAGCAACAGCAAAAAAAAAGGTGTTAATATTCAAAACTTAGAGTACTGTGGGACCAAATACACGCTAGAAAATGTTACATCGACTCGCTAAGTGTTGAATGCATTTTTTTTAGCATTGTAGCATTTTGCAATTAGATTTTTTTACTATGCAGCTACTACAACTCTTAGGGATTATCACGGCGAGTTCACTTGCGTTGCATTGCCTTGCTCCCAGTAAATGTGAACTTTTGTCTGGTTTGTCTTGTAATGTGTAATAACAATCTCACCCGACACGGTTTGTCTCTAACGGTCTCTGCAGTCCTGTAGCTGTAACGATCTGTAGTCAGATGCAACTGCCTCTGACACTGCATACGAAAACAGACACAGCGGACCTAATCAGAAGTTTGAAATAATTTTCAAAGGCAGACTAGGGAGACCTTCTGTGCACGTGTTAAAATATTGTGCTCGGTCGATTCTGTTCACATGTTAGAAATACTCTCACCAAACACACATTTACTTTGCAGACCTCTACCACCAGCTCTAACCCCACCAGACCAGTATCTGGATCTGTATACCTATCAGGTTAAATCAAACATAACCACAAACATGACTAGGTGGAGGAAAGCCACAGGTGGAGCTTATGAATCGCCAATGTCCATGTAACGTCGCTGTCCAAAAGAAACCTTGCATCTCTACTATTTTTTGGTCTTTTTTTACTTTTCTTTACTTTCTTTTCATTATACAGTAAAAATATACATCAGTACTGCTGGTCAGTCTCCATGAGTATATGTGTATTATAAACTATTCAAGTGAACACTGCACACTGCACACAACGAAATTGCATTTATGCCTCACCCGTGCAAGGGGGCAGCCCTCAGTGGCGCCCCATGGGGAGCAGTGCGGTGGGACGGTACCATGCTCAGGGTACCTCAGTCATGGAGGAGGATGGGGGAGAGCACTGGTTGATTACTCCCCCCACCAACCTGGCGGGTCGGGAGTCGAACCGGCAACCTCCGGGATGCAAGTCTGACGCCCTAAGTATTGATTATTTATTTAGGAAGTAGCGATTTATAGATTAATAAATAAAAAAAACTATGATGAAAAGTGGAGGTACAAGGTTTCTGCCTCACAGCGACGATGAGCGTAAGACAAATGGCAGCCAGGTAGGTTTAAAGTTGTCATAATAGTAGAGCCTACAAAGAAAAGAAGACGTACAATGCTGGAAGAGACAGAAGAAAGAAAACGGCAGCATAAAAGCAAGCTCAAAACAGATGCTAGCAAGTAACTTAGGTATTTCACATTCTTTCCATGCCTCACACATAAAAGGAAAGGGCCCACAACTGAGGTACGAGACCATTAAATACAACAGAACTTCGCCAATACTGCAGAAAAAAACATCCAAAGCACAGTGTGTAAAATGTGAACAGAGGTACTCGCTCGAAAGAAAGAGACACAATCCTGGCCATCATTTTCTACAAGCTCGCCTCAACTATTCTCTCTCTCTCGCATGGAGCACTTAATTTTCTGGCTGAACCTTCCTGACCCCTCACACTAATGAGTACTGGTGTGTCCACTCCTTTTCCCCCATAGGTCACCGCCGGACCAGACACTCACTTAATTACCTGCTCAAACACCTCCACTGTCTCTCCATGGACATGGACGGCCAATGGCTCCATTGTTTAAACTGCGTTTTTTTCCCCTCCTTTTTCTCTGGTCTAGCCAGAGTACGGAGAGTCAGATCGAGGCCTTGTTCACCCGAACTCAGGTGTGTTCTGTTCTTAAATGCAAATCATGTGTTGTCCGCCACGCCAGAGTCCACATGAATTTGAATGAACTGCGCTGTCAAGTGCTGTCGTGACCTTACCAAACTAACAGGCAGAAAGGCAGTGAACGCATAGAGTGAAAGGCAAGCAATCAGGATGCTTTACGTGAAAGTAAAAATAATGACTTTGACTTGGCTGCCGGTTGTTTTTGTCAATTGCAAATGAAGCCAGAATGTTCAAACCCTGAATGCTACATTGTTGCTGCTTTCCTCCATGCCAGTGAGTAGGCTATGCTCTCTATAGTGCGGGAACTGCTGTGCCTAATTGTGTTTAAAAATGTGAAAAACACTACACTACAACTTCTTGCACACCTTAGCCAGGTGCACCAAGGGGAGATGCACAGGTCAACAAAGTTCCAAAGAGAACTCTCCCACACTGTCTCATTTGAGGTGCTTTAATTGCAACGCTTTGGGTCTATTGACTATCATCAGGCAGCTCAGCCTGCAAACACTGCAAATGAGGACAGGAAGAGGGAGCTTTCTTTCTAAAACGAAAAACACCACACTGACCAAATGGGAAAATATATAATATTCGGTAGTGATACAGTATGTATCATGCGAGCATGCGCAGTGTGTTGAGTTGCTACTACCAGTAAAATGCACTAAACGTACGTCCTGTCTCCGGTCCATTTCTCATTATACTTTATCAAGTACACAGTACAACACATATTCCACAACTGACATCAATCATTTCACATCATATACTATAGGCTGTACCTACTACCACCAGGTATCATTACCAAGCCTATATAAAGGTGAACTAAACTGTAATGGTATTTTTGGGCTAAAATACTGTGATGTACTGGCAAATCCGCCCAGCCAAGCCCAGCCCATATGGACAACGCCTCAGAGGCACATTTCTCAATGTCTGTGCGAGACTTTGGCATGGAGACGTACAAGGGGGATAGAAAGAGCGCGAGAGAGAGAGAGAGAGAGAGAGAGAGAGAGAGAGAGAGAGAGAGAGAGAGAGAGAGAGAGAGAGAGAGAGAGAGAGAGAGCGCGAGAGAGAGAGAGAGAGAGAGAGAGAGAGAGAGAGCCCCGCTATCAGCATTGGTGGATCTCATCTTAATCTATCTGTTACATTGCTATGAGGACAGCAAAGTGGACCCCAGGGGTGTACATCAGAAATTGTATCTCGCAGAACACAGCCGGCGAGAAAATGGGCAGGAACGAGGCCTGAAATTGGTTGAGTCCCCGGCAGAAGATGAGGCCTGGTGGTTGGTGGCTGGTGGCTGACTGGTGGCTGACGGGCGGTGTGGTGTTGGTGTGGTGGCTTAATGCTTCCCATGGTCCACCACCTGATGCCACCGATGAAACCCAGAGAGCATAGAGACGAAGAGAGAGAGAGAGAGAGAGAGAGAGAGAGAGAGAGAGAGAGAGAGAGGGAGAGAGAGAGAGAATTTGCTGTGTGTGTGGGGGGGTGTGAGAGAGAGAGAGAGAGAGAGAGAGAGAGAGAGAGAGAGAGAGAGAGAGAGAGAGAGGGAGAGAGGGAGAGAGAGAGAGAGATGGAATTGGCCACACAGCTGTCCATTTCCCGATGGACCACTCTCTGGCTAATCTACACCACACACATGCCACATAAAGCCTCGCTGCTGTGCAACACCACGGCAGTAGAGTAACGGATATAAATCTGTACATTTTATGTCGATTTGAATATAATTCTCTTTTGGATCTGAGAAAGCCCTGGCTTATCACAAATTGTTATGTTCATACTAGGAATTCACATTGGACCTGTTAGTGAATATGACTCACAAATCCACTGTAAAATGTAAAGCAACATAAATCTCTGCTGTATCGCTTAATAAAGCTCAACACTGGAATGAAGTTCAATTACCACAACTGTTTCCATAAAATATATATGCAAGCTTGGGCTGTTTGCTATTTTTATGTTGCACAAAAAATTAAATAAAAACCTGTGGAAGCCTATCATGGATTTCTTAGTTTCTGCCAAATGAATTAGAGGAAAACTGATGCCGGATTCTGGGTGGAAAAAGTCTAGTTTAATTTGTCTAATTTGATTTCAATTTAGATATTGATGGCAATGCCAATTGATTGCAACACTCTGATTGATTACGAAATGCCACAATGTCACACGCCCCATTTGATAACAACAGTAGTATACAGCCCCCTCAGAAAACTAAATTACAGGCCAACAAGACATGTTTGCTCTTGGACTAAATGAAAACATCACTCTACGGAAAAAAAACTAACACCAGACAGGCAGTTGGTGGAAATCCCCCAGCACGTGACTAATTGATTAGCCAATTTCACCATATAATCACCTTTTTTTGCGCAATTAATTCTCGCATGCTTTGCAGAGCCAACGAGGATGGCACTTGAGGTTTTTTTCTCTCCCCTCTCCTTCTCATCTCTTCATTCCATCATTACGAAGTCAATCATAGGATCTCCACTACGGACTTTACATGCATGATGGATGGCCCTTACAGAGGCAAACGGAGGAACAGCTCTGTTACTGTACGGGGCTGAGGAGGGATGAGGGGGAGGAGGGGCTGGAGGAGCTGAAATAACAGCATGATGGATATGCCGGGTATTGTGCAACACGGCCTTCGAAGGTGGATACTGTATATTCACCCTCCTGCATTCTTTTATGATGTGTATTCTACAGTACCTCCTGTGAATAGCTGTGATACGCTGCCAAAGGTATGTAGGATAAATACCGATGCCTTCTGCCAAAGGTACGGTATGTGTGATAAATGAATACTGATGTCTTCTCTCTCATATACAAGTTTATTTATTTAAAAAAGGGACAGCAGGGACTAGCAGCATTTAAAGCAAAATGCTAAATATACAAGATTGTAGCCATGAGGCTAATTTCCATCTTTTGTCCCTTGACAGGTGACACAATGTGACACTAAGTGCAATGTCCTTGTCAATGCACATACAGTGTGTTTGTGAAATGAAGCCCTTTTAAAAAAACAAAAAACAAATGTATGTGTTAATTTGAATGGCTGTGGAAAATCAAGAGCTACTGAAATCCTTTTGACCAAAAATGTGCTATAGACAACTACCATTTTGAAATGTTTATATTAATATTACATTACACTTAGCAGACACTTTTTTTATATCCAAAGCGACTTACAGTTATTTAGGTACCGGGTATTGGTACCTATGTGGGGTTAGGTGCCTTGCTCTTCAGCCAAAAGCCTAATAAATGTTAATTACAAATAATCACTGAACTAGTACACATGTGTTTGTGTTTGTGTTTGATTGTACTGGATGCGTCACATCATAACCTTTCATCATTATTGCACACACACACACACACACACACACACACACACACACACACACACACACACACACACACACACACACACACACACACACACACACACACACACACACACACACACACACACACACACACACAATGTTATACAT
>NC_085863.1:51691259-51708759 GCF_034702125.1 Engraulis encrasicolus
CGGTCCAGTTATAATGCTTTGGAAATAGATCAAAAATAAATTGAAAAAGAAATGAATGATGTTGCCATACTACAATGGGGTTCTGCTTATATCTATGTGGTATATGTCCTGTAAATTTAACTGTTAGATGTCCTGTAAACCTGTAATTACTTTTTTGTATAGCAGAGAAGGAACCGTCTGAAAACCAGCCAGCCAGTCAGTCAGTAAGTCCGTCCGTCCCTTTAAACTGTAAATTGTGTCTTAGTTTTACATTTTTTTCCTGTAGGCGAAATGTTTGAAAGGAAATGAAAAAGTGTCAAGATTGGTATGTCAGAAATAATTCTCTACCTTGGTCTGGTTGGTTTTGGACACACACACATGCGCATGCGTGCAGTACACACACACACACACACACACACACACACACACACACACACACACACACACACACACACACACACACACACACACACACACACACACACACACACACACACACACACACACACACACACACACACACACACAGAGAGAGAGAGAGAGAGAGAGAGAGAGAGAGAGAGAGAGAGAGAGAGAGCTGCCCACAGACCCTTACAGCTGATTAGCATCAGCCAGTGACACAGCAGTTACTCAATCTCCATGGTTATGCTTCATTACAACATAAAGAAATAAATAACTCAAAATAAAAAAATAAATCTTTCCAGCATAAAATGTGATGTGCCCGTGACAGATTAGTGCGTCGTCGAGACGCGAGCAAAGATCCAATTAAAATGTTTACTGGAGTCTGTGTCGAGAGGGACCAGGGATAAATTGACGCTGCATGAATTGACGCTGTTGCCTACTTCTCATTCTGAACATAACATATTTTCTGTCTCTGTCTCTCTCTCTTTTTCGGGAGCTCATTTGGGCTGGGGATGACGGCAGATGACGAGATGTGACCAACCAACTTGTCGGTTCACATTGGGCCATTTTGGTGAACCTCTTGCCTGTGTTTTGTGCGGTGAAATCCAATGTGGAAAAATATAGCGCTTGACTTTCCTGTTCGTCACTGTAGGTACCATGTGGATTGGCTGGAGTTGAAGCTCCCATAATGCTTTGCTGGTCTGAAAATGGTTGCTCTTTTGACCTCCATCATCTGACTACAACACCATTATAAACTACACTACATCACTGTCTTTACATGAGGAGCCTTATGTAATTCATTAAGATTGATGCGATTTAATTGCAACATCTGAAGCCTGGAGGAGTGATACATATTGTCGTAGAGACCTGGGACAAAGTCATCTGAAAGGCCCCCCACCCAAACAAAAGAGAAAATCAATGTAATGAGGACCCAATTCTGGGGCCCCATTCTCCCTAGGCCCGGCAAAACAGACCCCTTTGTCCAGCCTATCAGCTCCCCTTCGTAGAGATAGAGGCTATCTTAAGTCTGCAGTGTCTGTAACATCATGGCGGATGGCGCAATCATGTCAGGCCTCATCACATGTGCGATTTGGGGAGAAAAATGCTCCACAGAGCCTCAATTAAGGTCTTCTCTCCTCACCCACCACAGCCCTGTGTTCTCTCCCCGGATCCACATTATGTTTTGGAAAAAGCTCTAATTGGAAGAAGCAGTCAGGCATCCCGACTCAGATACGCTAAAGACATACATACGCTCAAAAGAGAAACTTGTTTTAAAAAAAAACAAAATCTCTGATGGCTGGGCTGACTCATAGCAACAGGGAGTCTAAGAAAAGCTTCTCACAGAGAGATGAAAGTGTCTAAAGGAATAAACGATCATTTGCCTGCCAAGAAACATAACATAACTACTGCCTAAATCGTTTCCATTAATTTATTTCATTATGAATGAATATATTTTTTAAGCTTAACCTTACATAACCGGGTTAATATTTGTCCATTAGATATGAAGCACAGCCAACAGGGACGAAAAAAACAGCTCGTTAACGCTGGCACATCAAAAGCTTGTGTAGATTTGTACCGAAGCGCCTGCCATTGGTAATCAACACTTAATCTGAGTCTTACTTTAAAGAAGTGGCCTAAAGGTGCTGCATTTGGCTGCTTTCTAGTAGCCAATCAGTGCAAACAAACATATAGCCTACAAACACAAAAGAAGAAAGACAGAAAGACAGAAAGACAGAAAGAAAGAAAGAAAGAAAGAAAGAAAGAAAGAAAGAAAGAAAGAAACAAAGAAACAAAGAAATAAACAAAGAAATAAATTAATTAATAGACAATCAAATAAATAAATAAATACAGTAAATACATAAATATCATTCATTCATATTCATGAAACAAAATCCAATGCCGTGACCCTGGCCAGAGGAGCAGATCGAGAGTGAGGATGTAGTCAGCTGATACAGGAGAGAGAGAGAGGTACAGAACAGCGGGAACAGGGGACAAGAGAAGGAGAAAGATAGAGAGAGTGGATTTGGGGGAGGTCAAGGATCCATGCCACTTCCAAGAAGAGACTATGGATGGATGGCACCGTGGCACATGGCGTGGCGACCGCATCGAGCACAGGAGGAAGAATCGAATGTGTTTGGACTCCATTCCCAGAAAGGTTGGCCGACCGACCCGAATGGCAATGGTTTCTGGCAACAATAGATCGGTACCGGTACATTGTATTGTTTTGGTATTTTAGTCTCGTGAATAAAATTGGAACTTGGCTAGGCAGCTGCACTACAAAAAAGGTGTTCTTTCTACCGTATACGCGCTATGCTACTCACAACTGCAAGCTGATGTACTGACACCAGAATGAAATTAAAAACAGTGTTCTCTAGCAAGAGATGAGTATCTAGCAAAATTGACATTTATTCATGAGCGTTCCCCATTGCCAATGGTGCCATGCACATCACAATCATGATGTGTCAAAATAAAACTGTAAGTGTTAATACAGTAAGTAGGATCATACAGTAGTTGAATGTGAGAAACCTCTGTTTCACAAGGCTCGGTAATTTGACATTTTGATGGGTACAATCATTTAAAAATTTCAATTAAATGTATTTTTGGGTTTCTCAGATTTAGCAACTCAAGGAACACTATAACACTTGCAACATCAACGACTAAAGAAAAAAAGAAAGCAGGTATAATGCATGCTACTGTGAATTTCATGTAAAATCTTAATATCTCTCTCTCTCTCTCTCTCTCTCTCTCTCTCTCTCTCTCTCTCTCTCTCTCTCTCTCTCTCTCTCTCTCTCCACATTGACACAGATATTGCTACATCCTGACTATGGACAACTAGCCTGTAATGAAGCAATATCTCTGACCTTCATAATGTAGCCTAAGCAGTGCACATACACATTAAAATCTGCAGTGTTCAATTAACACCCAGAGAGTTGAATTTGACACTAATTGCGTTGGGCAAACTATGCTAAGTGATCAACTAACACCTAGAGAGTTGAATTTGACACTCATTGTGTTGGTCAAACTCTGTTAAGTGTTCAATTAACACTGCACTGTACAGTACTGTACAGTATGACCACATCCCACTTGGGCAACATGCTGCATTGAAACACTGCATCTTCTGAAGGCCAGCTTGGCATAGACTTTCATCTGTGCTGACCAAATAATGTCCAAGTACAGTGTGTCTTTAATCCAGCCTACTTCAGGAGAGTTAAGAGTATCCCAATTTACAGACACACACACACCCACACCACTTACATTCTGTTCCATATATGTGGCGGCTTACAAGCACACCTTTGTGGAAGCGATTAGTAGATCATTTCTCAGGAGGGGAAACACAGAAAAGGATAGAGGACAAAAATAATATCCATCATGACAAATACTACGTACTACTACTACTACAGACACGCTCCTCCTGAGGTGTGCGTGCTCTTCTGCGGCGGTCGGTCATAATTAATAAAAATAAGAAGAGGAAGAAGAGGAAGAGAGAAGACGCAGCAGCAGCTGTGGGGCTTCTTGGATGGCTTGGATAGCTAACGTGGAGTAGAAACCTAAGTGGCTTTTTTTCTGGGAATCCTCCAGGCGAGGCGAGGCGAGGTGAGGCGTCCATCCTTCCCCAGGGGAGGATCAGATACAGCCGTCTATCTGGCACTGCCATCTCCAACAGGAAGTTGTGCCGCAGAGAGAGATCAGTGGCTCTTTCCTGAAGCCGATAGCGCAGCCAGAGAGAGAGAATGAGAGAGGGACAGAACGCCTGAGAGAGAGAGAGCGAGAGGGAACGACTGAGAGAATGAGAAGAAGAGAGCGACAGAGAAAGAATGAGAGAGGGAGAGAGCGACAGAGAGAGTGACTGAGAGAGAGAAAAGGAGAGAGGGAGAGGGTGATGGAGAGAATGAGAGGGAGAAAATGACAGAAAGAAAATGAGAGAGGCAGATAGTGGGACCGAAAGAGAGAGTGAGAGGACAGAAAGTGGGCGAATGAACGCACAGCACACTTCAGCTGACCTCCAGCATAAAGTGGACTCACCAGCTGTATGATGCTAACTCTTACATGCAAATGGTTGGGTGGTAGCTGCGTTGTTTCTCCGAGTTAACCCCTTAGCGCAGAGCCTCTGTTGTAACCTTATTGCCAGCAAAATGGTAATGACCAAGTTACTTTACTCTCTGCATTGTCATAGCAAAGCTTCAAGCCTTTATTTTTGTTGATATGAGACAGGGCAGTGAAGGTTGTGACAGGAAGCGAGTTGGGAGAGAGAGAGGAGGAAGGGTCGGCAAAGGGCCCGGGTCGGCCACATAGCAGACGAGTGCCCCACCGTTAGCGCCAGAGCAGGGCCGTCATAGCAATGTTGTTACAATGTTGTGGAGTGTTTTCTGCATAGAGTGAATAGGCCCATCAATGGACCCATCTGCACTTAGAGGCTATGGAGAGTACACTTGCCTCTCTTCACTTAACCCCTTAGCGCAGCACTTATGTTACAACCTTACTGTCACCAAAATTGTAATGTCTATGTCTTAATCTGTTACTGAAGGCTCTCGGCACTGTCATAGCAATGTTGTTATGATGTAGCTGAGTGTTTTCAGCAAATAGTGAATAGGCCCGCCAGCAACCTCATCTGCAGTAAGAGGCTACTGCCGTGTTTTTGTGGCATGAAGTTGAAGAGTTCATTTTTTCAGCAAGAGACTCATCACGGGACATCACGCGAGACTGACTACGCATTAGCACCCACTGGCTCATCAGATATTGGCAGCTGTACTAAATTCGATGCCTCTGTAATGTGCGATGTGTCTGAATTTTATGGTGTTATTTTGCTCTTGTCTTTTCCTTGGCATGATCTAGGGGCATGATGCCGATTTTGACAGTAAGCTTTATATTCATTTGTAGTGTGCAGGGAGTCTCTGGGATTGTGGCGATAATTTACTAGAGTTCAAAGAATGGCTGTAACTGTCACCCTGTGACAAAGAGATTCACAGCTCTGGGTTGAAGTGTGAGTTATATCAAATTTTGGGGTGCTTTCAGGTTTCAGCGCATCAGTCAACCGTCATGTATGTCAACGTGACACGCCGAAAATGTGCTTCCTTCAGGTTTAGGGGACGAAGATAATTCAGACCCACTTCTTTTTTTGGAGTTCGGGGACACAACCCATTTTCAAAAACTCATTCCCCACAGGTGAACATCTAAACAGCCCAGCACATCCATAATCATAACCTTTATCTTTCAGAAATTGGCTCGGCTACACATCAGGGATAATTTATCAGAAAACTGCTCTCCTCCCCTCTCTCCCTCCTTCCCTCTCTCCTCTCTCTCTCTTTCTCTCTCTCTCTCTCTCTCTCTCTCTCTCTCTCTCTCTCTCTCTCTCTCTCTCTCTCTCTCCTCTCTCTCTCTTTCTCTCTCTCTCATACAGATATCCCACTTTCAATCTCCATCTCAATACATCCACAACCACACTCTCCATATAGCCGTACAGTTCAAGAGAAAATGATATGCACCAGAAAAAAAAAATCAGTACCCATAAAAATACAAAAGTCAAACGTAGGTCAGCTAAGAATATTTCTTCCCTCCCAGCTATTTTGTATATTTTTTCTTCTTTCAGTGAGAGAGCAAGTGTCTTCTTGATTCGGGCTCTTTCTGTTTTGACCGGGAGCCCAGAGCAACGCTTCGCGTGATATGATATGAAGGTCATCACCGTAGAGACGGGGGGGGGGGGGGGGGTCGTAGAAAATAGGAGGTGGTGTTGAGCAGGGAGCATAAAGACAAGATGCATACTGAACTGCAACACAATGTAGGTGGGGGGGGTCAGTGGTGGGGTATATGGGATTTGGGGGGGGGGTGCAGTTGTGGAAGATATGGGGTTGTGGTGTTGTGCACGCGTGAATTCCAGCACGACTCAAGAGAAGAGCACTTATTGTACAGTAAGTACATGAGTACAATTGCAATCCATGCTAGCCGGCCTCTCAACCACAATTAAAGCAGAGATACTGTACACACTAAGCTTCCTCTATTCTCTCTGATTACAGGCTCATATCCCATCTCCAGCTAATAAGGAGCCATGTACACAGGCAGTGGTGCCTGTAGGCATGTGGTTGTATACACTGTGTGTACCATTGGGCATTGGGTAAGACTGTACACACTCTGTGCAACGTAGGCCAACGCAAAAGAGGATGTCATTTCATTTTAATTGATCATTGTCAGAACTTGCCAAACGCTAATAATGGTCATGCAGTATAAGTATACACACGGTGTGTACCACTGGGCCACTCAAAGACAAAACAAGATTATATTAATTGACCTTTGTCAAGAATGTTGCCAAAATGTTAATGCAGACAGTGAGGCTGTGTTTCAAAAATGTGCATTTTCAATGTGATGAGTGCAAGTGTCTGGGCTTTGGAGAAAAGACGGGGCGTGCATGATGATCAAGAGAAAATGGACTGCTTCCAAGTGCTGTAATGTGTTTTTCTCGTCATAATTGTGCGGTACCTCCATGTTGGAGAACAGCAACAGTCAGTAGGCCTAGACGTAATATTCCTTATTTTTTTCTTCCTACCAAACTAACACATCAGGGTCATCCCTACTATAACACATCACATACTGTATGCAGTGAAGTGCTTGAAAATGTTCCCTGAATCACAGCCACATAATGAGGGGTGTTGTACACCTAAAAGAAGTCCAGTTGTTAACGAGCTAGATCCGTCCAACGCCATCGCTTAATGTAGCCTATGTATTGTATCTCCAGCACTTTTGAACTGACTTTTCTCCCATGACTAGTGTGGATGTATAGTATCCAACGCCAGCGTGCACCTTGCAATTTAATCCAATTGGCACTCTTACACACTATAAGGAATATAATAATGAGAGCATTTCTGACCCAACTGCCCAACATCGGTTAATATCATTCTCATGTCACCCTAAACCTCTGCTCTGGTCCCAGCACACCGCCACAGCCGCCTATTGCAATGTGTCCTAAATATACACATTACTGTGCCACCGGTGATGATATAAGTTCACATTACCTCTCATTACGGAGAAAGGCGGCAAGCGGGCTGACATCGTGAGTTTTATATAGCATCAATTTACATACAGCAGCACACGTCCTCTTCTGTGGTAATTGTAAGCGTTCCAGAGAACAATGGAGAACAATGGAGATAATAATAGAGAATAACAGAGAAGAGAAAGTAGGGAGTTTAAAACAGGTTCAGGCACAATATAAACACCATTAAAATAAAAAGAGCGGAAATAAAAGAGGGTGATGAGATTTCTTAAGAGATAAACGTAATATTTTTAAAAGACGAATTAATTACGGACCATCCCAGAGGGAGCGCACACAATAAAAGTTGGCCCTTTTGGATGCAAGACAATGCAAATTGATAGGATCATCAGACAGACCTCTGCTCATACTTCATAACAATCACTCCACCACAATAAAAAAGACCAATATTATCTGCAGAGAGCACCACCCTTCACATAAGTGTTAATCACTTCTGCTAAGTCGCCTGAATCACACAGCCCAGCAGCTGTGCCACTGGAAGACCACTATTAGTATGCTTTTCACTGCCCGGAGCAGGGAAGTCGACAGGGGGGCTGGACAAACTGGGTCTCTCATCCCGGGCCAAGGGCGAAAAGAGGGGCCCCAGATTTGGTTCCCTAGTACATTCTAAGTATTGAGCAGCGGGGGGCTTTCACATGACTTTGTCCCAGGCCCAGTCACAGCTGTCAGCGGCCCTGCCTGGAGAACGAGCTTTTTCCTAAGGCTGGGTGATACCCGAGGTCCAAGGAGGTTGAGTGGAGGCCCTGCCTGGTTGTGGGCCTTCTTTTTCTGTACCTCGGTAAATTCTCGCCCTGCACTCCGAAAACAGTGGTGCACAATGATTAAGTGATTTGTACGCGGGTCCTTCAATTACACCAGGGGCACTTCAGACCGCACCACAGTACACAGGGATCAATAATGTGCCATCAAATCAGTGCTAATAAGTCTCAATCTCGCTCTCTCGCACTCTCTTGCACTCTCTCGCACTCTCTCTCTCTCTCTCTCTCACTCTCTCTCTCTCTCTCTCTCTCTCATTTCACTTTCCCAAACTGAGGGATGGAGGCTGGAGGCTGATGGCTTTTGGGAGCGGCTCTTTCTGGGAACTAAAACTTTTTTTTAAAAAGCCTCCTCCCCAGGAATGGATCCTCTGACCGTATAAGGCGAGCGGTGACCTGCGGGGAATGAGCTAGATTTACACCGCCCCAACAAATCACCTGCGGTGTGTGAGCTGGAGGGTTCCAGATCATTGGAAACCCTGCTATTAAATTCTCTTTGTTGAGGGAGGTCCTTTGAGGACAAACTGACAGTCATTTTCTGAGCATGACTAACTGACAAATACTGGACTGGAAAGGTGCAATACGTATGCAGCTGAGCCTAAAATTCTTTGCTAAAAGTGCTAAATCCACCCATCAAGGTGCCCTGGGAGACCCATTTAGGCTATTTGAATGGCTGAGCAAATATTGCAATGGGTCTTGCACTGGCACTGGATATTTTTCCTATGACCTTGTATGATTTGAATAGGCGGTGTGAATTAAGCATGCTGTCCTTCCTAGGACTAGTGAGTGTGTACTGTGTGTCCAAGTGAAACACACAGCAAGAACGTTTCCCATATGGGACTCCCATTTCACAAGAGCATTTATATGGCAGTTTAACGGCATCATTCGAAGCCGTAAACAAGAGCCATAGACACAGGCACACACCTGACACCTAAAGGAACCAAAACATATGGTTGGTGTGCCATCATTTTGCCAAAAAAATTGCAAAACATTTACAGTATACACTAGATTATACAATGCATCTTTATCATTTGCACTACATATTATCTCTACTTTAATACATGTTTTAGATGTTTTAGATTTATTGTTAGTATCCGTTTGAGTGAGGACTAAGAACTGCTTTATGAGTGAGGAGACAGTCTCGGACACGAAGTAAAGTGTGCGCAGTGCTAATGTAGCGAGCGCATCAGAGTGGCTCCATTCCAGGCCCTTGTTAAGCAATCTCATACTAATGACCAGTTTGTTTGTCTATCAGCTCATGGACATTGAGTATGCATATGGTAACTTAATGTCACTATTCACCTTCTTCTGTCCTGCTTACTGTCAACATTTCTGCCATTGTCATTTTGTTTCTGTTCAGCTACAGTTATCATAACAAAATATCATAGCAGCAGAGACTTCCCGATTTCATATCACTATGGCAGCCTCTATAGCAACCAAATACAATAAAACAATACTACGTATATGAAAAGATGACAAAAACAAAAAGGGATAAAAAAACCAGTTAGCAATATATTACCAAATATACCACAACAAAACTATGTTGTGAAAATTAGTAAAGAGATAAAAGGCCAAACATGGTACCATCCCTGTTCACAAGAAGAATGAAATGAAAAGCAATGCATGCATAAGCACTGAAAAGAGAAGACAAAGTCCAGCTTCAGTCCCACCATTATGCGGCGGTACCTGTGCCACCAAAAGCAATTGATATCTCTCGTTATCTACGCTACCTGGATGATTAGTGAGCTAATTAGAATCAAGTGGGGCTTTATACGAGGCTAGAACAAATGCATACAAAGGACTTCTATTCAACAAAGTTTCCCCTTCTCTAGTTTTAGGGGAGTTTATGCAAATTTTAGTCAGTTCCAGCACGGATTTCTAATTCAGATAGTCAAAACGCACATTAAAAAGTTGGATGGAAACCCACGCAGTGTCATTGGATCGCAGCTGCTGCTTTACATTTAAATGGCGTTTGGGTAATCAGCTTTTTGTAATTTGGTGATTAATTTCCAACACCTGATCACCACGCGATTAGCCATGCTGCACAAAGTCTCGAGATAAATAACCCTCAGTAAATTTCCAGCTCTTTATTTTTCAGAAAACCTGCTCCTTTTTCAACTCGCCCCAAACAAGCTTTTCCAACAGGCTAATCAATAACCAACCCCAAGCCCCACGTCTTCTTCTTCTTCTCCACCTGAGCTTCATCCTTTAACGCATGCGTCTCGCAATCTCCTCTCCCCATATTCAACCGTAATTACTACCTCTATCAATGAGACTGTCTGACAACATCAGCTATATTTATCACTCTTAACAAAAGGGACTGTCTCGCCATCCTGTCCCAGCTGTAATTAATACTTCGATCGAGGGGGTTATGTCACCACCCAACTATGACTTTATTATTTTTCTACCGGGGTGTTGTGTTGCTGCCAATATTTTCTTCCAATTAGATTTTTGCTGATTTGGTTAGTGTGTAGACCTGTCTTTCAGAAGGCCTACTCTATTCAATAACAATGATTAGAAAAGTGGGGGTGTTGGGCATGGAGGACCGAAGAGGCAGTTACATTTTTTGAAGTGGAGCTCCCATTCAAAAGCATGAAGCTGACAGGTTGTGTTCATTTTTATTATTATTGCACAACAGGACGTATTGGCCTTGGTGAAGGGTTGATCTCACCAAGTGTCTTTCTATGTCATTCCCTGTATTTTCCATCTTCCGCCTATTTTTTTATGTTTTCTTTTTAATATGATCTTTCTTCACACCCGCTGGTTCGTTGCTACCACTAACATCTCACTTCACCACTCTCCCCTATTGCCACCCCCCAATGATTTTTAACCCACCCTCATCCTCCCACCCCACTCCATCCGACCCAACCCCACCCCACCTACTCCTCTCCTACCCGGTGTGACCGCCGCAACCCGGCGATTGTCCATTAGCTGTCCGGACCACGGGGTCTAAACTACGTAGGGTGCCGGCAGCGCTGCCACTACAGAGGGGTCTTGCTGATTCAGTAGCTGCAGCTGCTGCTTTTGGCCCCATTAGGAGGTTTGATGTCTGTCTTTGATATGGAAGCTAAAAGCATGCCCTTCAAAATTCATCTCTCTCGGAAAAAAAGAGAAAAAGAAAGAAAGAAAGGGTAGGGGATAGTGGTAGTGTGTGTGTGCGTGTGCGCGTGCGTGCGTGCGTGCGTGTGTGTGTGTGTGTGTGTGTGTGTGTGTGTGTGTGCGTGCGTGCGCGAGCGTGCGTGCGTGTGTGTGTGTGTGTGCGTGCGTGCGTGCGTGTGTGTGTGTGTGTGTGTGTGTGTGTGTGTGTATGTGTGTGTGTGTGTGAAAGAGAGACAGAGATGGGGGGTGTGTGTGTTTAAAGAAAAGCCTCCTCTAAGCCTCATCTTTTTAACATCGGCACAGTTGCCATGGCGATGGCCTCAGGTCTGGCAGAGCACTTGCCATCAGACCCCAGTCAGATGAGCGCATTTCAAAGCCAGACACTGGCGACCAGCCCCCACAGGGTCTTTGCCTTCAGTGTGTGGCCCCCGTATCCCACGCGATTTGCATTATGATGTCACAAAGGCATGTGTGCGTTATTTAAATGTCATTGGTTAATGTCAGCTTTAAACAAAAAAAGGGACGTTCTTTTCTGTGTGTGTGTGTATGTGTGTGTGTGTTTCTCTTTTTCAGAGGCGACTTTTTGGCGGCTCTTTCCACATCTGGCAGCGGGAGTTCCTGTTGGAATTGCGAGTCGGAATTTTGGTGCCATGCCTCAGTCAGGTGCGGTGATCAAAGTACGGCAGCGATGATTTTGGACACACACAAAAGAAGCCTCGGGCTCGGGCCGCATTAGAATAATTTAGTCTCTTTAATCTTCCAACACGCACATCAAAGTTCTACCCATTTCTCTCTCTCCCTCTCTCTCTCTCTCCCTCCCTCTCTCTCTCACTCTCACTCCTTCTCTCTTCCTCTTCACCTCCATCTCCATCTCGCTCTCCCTCCCTCTCTGCTTTTTTTCTCCCTCTTGTCCCTGGCGGATGCTAGTTTCTCTCCGCAGGAAGGTGCCACTACTGCCACTCAGCCTCGCATTTATCTACTAACCCTTCCATACATTTATTTATTCTCTCCATCCATTCTCCTTGGCTAGGGGGAAAAATTCGGGGGACTGCTGGAGACTCTGGGGAGCGAGTGCACCAGCAGACTCTGCTCCTAAACGAAGCCGACCAAAGTTATAAATGATTATCAGGGTAATGTATTATGTATATTATTCCCATAGCTGCCACCGAACATCAAACACTTGCCCCCCTAGAGAGTACTGAAGAATCCATCTGCAGAGAGAACATTTACAGAGTCTCCACTTTGAACCTGACGAGACTGACTATCACCTTTAGAATTGTAATATTACTGTATGTGCTGTATCTCTCTCTCTCTCTCTCTCAGTCTCTCTTTCTCTTCCCCTCTCAAGGTGTCTCTCACTTTCCTCGAGCAATTGACAGTGTGCGGACACATCTGCATACTTGTCATGTGCATGGCAGTCCCCCGACACGCGAAACTTCTTTTCAATCTCAAGTGTAACGGGCATACAGCATCAATGCACTTCAGAAATGGCGGAAGTGCCTCTCAGGCACACATATGCATGCATAAATCTATACACGAATGCGCGCATGTACCTTCACACATGCACAGACTCACAGGCATTTAATATCAAACCTCATCAGCTGTACACAGCTGCTGTATTGACCAAAATAATGTGTTTTTTTCTCCTCTTTTTTATTGCTTTTTCAAAATGTGCAGAGGCACCGTGTGTGTGTGTGTGTGTGTGTGTGTGTGTGTGTGTGTGTGTGTGTGTGTGTGTGTGTGTGTGTGTGTGTGTGTGTGTGTGTGTGTGTGTGTGTGTGTGTGTGTGTCTGTGTGTGTGTGTTTGCGTGTGTGTGTGCGTGCGTGTGCGTGTGCGTGTGCGTGTGTGTGTGTGTCTGCATGTGTGTGTGTGTCTGTGTGTGTGTGTGTGTGTGTGTGTGTGTGTGTGTGTGTGTGTGTGTGTGTGTGTGTGTGTGTGTGTGCATGTGTGTGTGTGTGTGTGCGTGCGTGTGGGTGCGTGCGTGCGTGCACGTGTATTTGTTTTAAAGGATCTCTCCGAGCATCTGACAGCAGAGAAAAAAAAGAAAAACAACAAAAGACCCAAGGTGAGATTTAACACGATGCCAAAAACAAACAAAAGCAACAAAATTTGTGACTTTTCCTTCCAATCCCCGCAGCAAAAGCACTCGCTCTGTTGCGTCTGTGATTGCCGTTGCTTGTTCATGTTTGCATGCTTGGTACAGCATGTAATGATCCGCCCATTTCCATAATGGCCTTAAGAGATTATGGTAAACAACAATAACGCATTATTGACTTTGCCGTATCAATACAGTTGTTTACTGGGATCACGCTAATCTATAAGTGGCTTTGCTATTGCGTGCTCATGGATACACAACGTCGACAATGAATGTGACGCATTCGCCTCTTGGGCATTTGAGGTCACGGTTTTTGCAGTGGTTGGCGGCTCATGCTAAAACCGAGTTTGAGTTGAAGTGAGTTTGTTATGAATACGACGCAGCTTGTACCCTTTCAAATGGCGAAACAAAGTAGACATGTGCAAGATGTCATTATCTTTTTCCTCTCAGCTAATTTCTCCGAATAATTACTGTCATTACTGGATCCATATTAAACTAAAAAAAAAATCAAGCATGCAGTTGGATTTTAGGTAAATTATTGTTGAAAACTTAATTAGAGCCATGGGAAGTAACACTGTTTGGTCCAGAGGAGAGACAAAAAACAACCACAAAAAAACAACAAAAGGCCGCCTTTGGCAAAAAATTATTATAAAAAACAATAATAGTTTTGAGGGTGAATCAACGTCACCATCGCCCCATTTTAGAAACAGGGTGAAAGGCTGCCAGGAGTGTTTACATGTCTAGTGTGAGCTGTGGGGTGATGCAAGGGTGTCTGCGAATGCTACTTAGTGCCCCATCCACAGCCCAAACGCTGTCACACAGAGGAGCCAAGAGAGCTCTTGTGTCACACAGAAAACTTTGATCAGGCTTTGATTCACACCTCTCTCTCTCTCTCTCTCTCTCTCTCTCTCTCTCTCTCTCTCTCTCTCTCTCTCTCTCTCTCTCTCTCTCTCTCTCTCTGTCTCTCTTTTTCCCTCTCTATCCCCCACTTTCCCTTTCCCTGCCTCTCTCTCGCTGTCCCCCACTTTCCCTTTCCCTGCCTCTCTTTCTCTGTCTCTCTCTCTGTCTCTCTCCCTCCTTCTCTCTTCCACCTTTCTCTCTCTCCCTCTCTCTCTCTATGTCTCTCTCTCTCTCTCTCTCTCTCTCTCTCTATCTATCTCTCTCTATCTCCACCCTCCCTCTCTCTTTGCTAAGAGGAACTGAATAATGCCGCCTCTTCTCTGCAGGATGCAGAACGGGGAGGTGGCACAACCTTCGAGGGCCACTGCCTCTGAGAGAGAGAGAGAGAGAGAGAGAGAGAGAGAGAGAGAGAGAGAGAGAGAGAGAGAGAGAGAGAGAGAGAGAGAGAGAGAGAGAGAGAGAGAGAGAGAGAGAGAAAATGAAAGAAACTAGAGAAACAGAGATGGATAACATGAGATGGATAAAGACAGAGAGCAAAGGAGAGAGAGAGAAAGAGAACGCATTCCGATGAGATCAATGCCGCCCGAGCATCTGGTTACCATGGCAAGAGCAGAGCTGATGCTCCCAGCCCTTCCGTGCTCCTACGGTGTTGGGGGATGGTGAGGGGTGGATAGGGTAGTGTTGGTATGAGAGGGGGGTGGGTGGGGGTAGTACAGAGATGGAAAGAGTCGGTGGGAGATTGGTAGTGGTGGGGGTTTGTGTCTAGGGTTGGGGTGTGTGTGTGTGTGTGTGTGGGGGGGGGGGTGGGGGTTGTGACAGCACTTATCAGAACTAATCTATCAGAGAGCCACAGACACAGAGGGCTGTTGAGGAAGAGGAAGAGGAGGTGGTGGAGGAAGGGGAAGAGGAATAACAGGAGGAGGGGAAGAGGAGGAGGAGGACAATGAGGAGGAGCAGGGGGAGGAGGAAGAGGAGGAGACGAGGGAATAGGAGGAAAAGGGAGAGGAAGATGAAGATGAGGAGGTGGAGGAGATCTGACGTGAACACAGGGAAACAGGGAAACAGGGACCCCAGCCCCTATCAAACACACACAAAATAAGCACACACACACACACACACACTCATACACACACACACACACACACACACACACACACACACACACACACACACACACACACACACACACACACACACACACACACACACACACACACACACACACACACACACACACACACACACACACACACAGGCTGCTGTTTTGAAGGCTTATCTGCTCTCGGCTGGCCATCAGCTCCTGTTACAACATCCAGACCCGAATTACAAACAGCTCTGTGATGACTGACATCTCTCTGATTGTTCAAGATGGTAACTACAACTACACCATTGTGTAGAGAGAGAGAGAGAGAGAGAGAGAGAGAGAGAGAGAGAGAGAGAGAGAGAGAGAGGGAGAGAGAGGGAGAGAGAGAGAGTACTTGCTTGTTCGTAAAATGAGTGTGTGCATGTGACTGAATCTGTGAGACAGTGTGTGTGTGTGTGTGTGTGTGTGTGTGTGTGTGTGTGTGTGTGTGTGTGTGTGTGTGTGTGTGTGTGTGTGTGTGTGTGTGTGTGTGTGTGTGTGTGTGTGGCATAACGGCCATATGTGTGCAGCTGCTATAAATTGCATTAGCACTCATATTAGATTACAAACATGTCGCCTTTTCATTATGAAGCCAGTCAGCCCTGACACCTTTGAACACGGAACCTTCAAATACTCACACACTGCATTAAAGCATGACAAACTCTACCGCAGTCATCACCTCTATACCGCATCAGCACTGATGCCCAGAGTAGACAACAGTGGGGGACAAAGGGGCCAGCTGTCCCAGTGAGTGTTTGGGCCCATAATTGGGTCCTCAATACATTGTTTGGGTCAGGGGCCCTTTCAGATGACTTTGCCCGGGGCCCAGCCAAAGCTGTTAACGGCCCTGCTGGTCCCCTGAAGACATGTCTCTTAGCTGTGGACTGTGGTGTACGCCTTTGACATATTTTTAGGACTGTCCATGAATTAGTAGAGTGGATGTCCCCAAGGTCATGTTAGCATATGTCAGTTATTTTTCATAAATGGATATTTTGATCTGTTTATGTTAAAAGTGTTTACTTTAAAAGCCTGCTGCAACATCCAGAGAATACAGCATTCTGTGAAAAAATGGTTTCTTTGAAGGACGTTTATAAAACTATCTGATTGTATTCACAAAAACTTAAACATGTACATATAAAACATACCAGTTCATAAAAAAACATCTACACTAGATTTATGGAGACAGGGTCTTCATTTCAATTCAAATTTATTCAACTTAAATTATTCATATTCTAAATCTACTTTCCACTTCCACTTCCAATTCAGCAATGTTGCTTTTTGCTAACATGACTGGTAGTACAATATTGCCAGACAGAACTGTTTTGAACTGCCGCATTCATTTCTTTGAAATTAAATTAAAGGTGCACTGTGTAATATTTTTAGCAGTTTCTTTCCAGAGTGCATGCTGCCTATTCACAAATGTTACCTTTTTCACAAATACTTACAACCACCACCAACATCGAGCTATTCATTACGACTGGGAAAATTGCACTTTTCATACATGAAAATATGGATCTTCTCCATGTACGCCATTTTGAATGTCAAGAAAAAGATGTTTTTAGCTGCAAAACTAACAAGCAAAACATACAAGTACATACAAGTATTAGCTCATTATTTAAGAAATATTTTATGAAAAGACCATATTTGGCAATAGGCAGCACAGTATCAATGAGCAGCATAGTTGCAATACCTACTCCGACCACCATCCTACACAGCGCACCTTTAAAACATTGCAATCATAGGGAAAGGGAGATGAGCAGAGCAACACAGAGGGTTGTTGCGCTCTTTTTCACAAAAACAGAGAACCATCAATCTCTATTTCACAAAGAGCAAGGGATGTGCACAGGGCACCTTTTATGTCTGTTTATCCACACGGTCACACCATCTCTTAAAGGTAAAGATGAAGAGAGTAAAAAAGTTTGCGAGTTAAGTAAGCGGAGGGGTGAAGGTTCCTGTGACATTGCCACAGACTGTACTGTATATGTTTACGACAATAACTGGAGTGTAGTAGAACTTGACAGGTAAGTGATGCCTAAATACATTATTTATGATGGAGTTTAAATGTCAAATTGTATATGACATCTGCGGTTATGTGTATGTGTGCGTG